>NW_009213912.1:0-201 GCF_000690835.1 Fulmarus glacialis
ACTAGAGGGCGGGCGCGGACCGGCCACGGCCGCTCCCGCCCCGAGGGCGGCCGACCCTTACCTGGCGTAGCGTGTCGTGTCGCGCGTGTCGTACCAATAACATACAGAAATACTTTATTTTTGTCTATTTTTAATGCTTTTTAATCTTTAGTAACAAATTAAGCATATTGTCGTACAGAAGATAATACATTTAATGTACAG
>NW_009213912.1:569-21144 GCF_000690835.1 Fulmarus glacialis
ATTTTATATACTCATGGATAGAATGTATCTGGGCTATATTTAAATATATACATATAACCAAAAATGTGGTAATTTTAGAACTAAGGTAATGAATTGTATATGGTTATGTACAGTTTGTTGTTCAGTTGGTTCTAATGGCTGTATGTACATAGACATCTGCACACACCGTCACACACAATACACGCAGACATATACATACACACACGCGCGCGCACACACACACACACACACATCCACATGCACACAAATCTATACACAGGCACACACAAAAACACTCACATAAATATGCACACACAGACACACAGACACGCACATATATCCACAAACAGACACACACATCCATACAGACACACACACAAACCCCTTATACACACACAGAGAGAAATACACACGCATAAATATACACACACAGAACCCCCCCATACATGCACATACATATCCACACACACCCTCCTTATACCAAATATACATACACACACACGAATACACACGCGTGTGCGCGCACAGAGCAACACCGGCGCAGGGGCAACGTCTGCCTGTGGGCTGGGGGGAAATGAAGGGGGGGGACTCTCTTGTACACACACACGAATACACACACGTGTGCACGCACAGAGCAACACCGGCGCAGGGGTAACATCTGTCTGTGGGGTGGGGGGAAATGAAGGGGGGGGACTCTCTTCACACCTCCCTTTGACTCCCTCAAAAAAAATCAATAATGTAATAATGTAAAAGAGTGTGTGTATAAGGGGTGTGTGTAAGATACGTGTAGGGGGTGGATGGGTGTGTGTATATTTATATATACACACATATATATGAGATGTGTGTGTGTGCATGCACATGCATGTGTATATATGTGTACGCATGTGTGTATAAAAGAATGTACGTGTGTGTATAAGATGTGTACATGTATATATGTGTATGCATGCACATAAGGTGTGTGCACATACATAAAAGCTGTGTGTATAAGGTATGTGTATGAGTGTGTGTGCCACGACTCCTGGCCTGCCCACCCCGGGGGCCTCTGCGGAGCCTGCCCGGTGAGCAGGCTCTGCACGGCTGCGATCGGCCTTTCGGAGGTGCCCGGGACCTGCCGGTGCCACCCCCCACATCACTGTTGTTTGCAATCAGAGGTTAAAGCCCAGCTCTGCCCTGCACCCTGGGACAGCCTCTGTAGCTCTCAACATGGAAGGCTTTGATCTTATCACACTATTAAATAGATGTCTCATTTTTTCGCTACGCTGGTATTGTGGACTGAGATTTCTGCCTTGACTTTCAGCTTTTTTTCTTTTTTTTTTCCCTGTGGAGTTAATCTGGACAAATCCAATGTATCAGTATTTTCAATCTGACACGACTAGGCAGGGTGCGTTTCTGGTTTCCTGGCCCAGAGGCATCATGTGGGTGATCTCCTTTAATGCACTAACTACTATTTTGATTCTTGATTAAAAAATATGTGCTTGGATGTTAGAAATACTGATTGCTGCCACCAAAAAAAATCCCATTCCAGTTTTGGAGCCTCCAAGAAGTTTTATAGCAAAGTCTGCCCAGCTGGCACCATCCCAGGGTGGAAAATTTACAGTCAAAGTCATACTTGACCCGATAGTGAGATTCTCATAAGCCTTAATAGCTGCCCGCTACAAAAACTTTATACATGTTTTATATATTATTTCCATATATATTTTTATTCCATGTTCACCCTATTCAATGAAAAAAGTTTTGTGAACAAGGGAACAAGATTTTTCTTTTAATCTACTAATAGTCCCCCACTTGCCCCAAATACAGCCCTTTCCCATGTCTGCCCACTGTAATACCCCCTTTCCCGCTCCCATCTCCTTCCCTTCCCGTCTCCCTGTCTCAGACCCTGCACGTGTGGCTGGGCAGGCAGTGAAACCTGCAGCCGTCTGTGCAGACCGGCCAGCAAATGCACACAGGGCTGGTTTGGCCCCTTGGGTTTTGTCTTTTGAAATAAGCAGGGAGCTGTGTGCCTTTCTCGCAGATGATGTGCTAAGTCGTGCGCATGTGTCTAGCAAACGCTGGCTCGTTACAGAGAGACACTGAAGAGACAAGAGGCAAAAATAAAATAAGAAATTTGCATTGAATATTTATTTTGATAAACATTGTGTACTCCAAACAACTACATGTTATTTCAGTTGTAAGCCACGATCTGTTGGAACCAACGTCCCAAGAGCTCTTGTCATCATAAACCAGACAGTCAATGCATTACCACAGTCTGCGGACATAGAGACCTTTCAAGTGCAAAGCAGATTATCAGAAAAGACATATTGCTGACCTCCTTAACAACCTGGACAATGCTAAACTCCAGTAAAAATGCTTCACGTGTCTGCAATTTAGTTGTCTTAGTGCCATTGTAATAAATTAATAGAAAATATATCTTTTTTCATTGGAAAGTCTATAAGAAAATGTACAAACATCTAACTCCGAAAAAGGACCAGCTATTTCGGCGACAGGTAAAACAAGCATTTGAACAGAGGCAAAAAACCCAAACATCCAAACGAACAAACAGACAAACAAACAAAATGCAATCAAAAAACCCCACTCTACCAATGGCAGCTGTGTAGGCAAACATGGAAACATTTGCAGTAATAAAACCTTACAAAGAGGATAACTGCAGCTTGTGCAGGGACTGTTAAAAGGATGTACAAAGAACAAGCAGTCAGGTAATTCACTAGTCAAAATGTGCGCGTGCAATTTCTAGAACAGTCAAAGATTAAAAAGTAATCATATGGCACAAAACTATTGCTGACTGGCGATGGTATTAGGCTTCCTCCTGTCTGCAGAGCAACACACTGGCTTCATCCCGTAAAGGTCCGTGGGGGCCCTTTGCATTTCACAGGCGTGTCTGCCCTGCTGCGCTCTGCTGCGATGCTCTATTATCCCTCAGGCTTGCAGACTGCAGTGATCCCGTACTCCGTATTCACAGCGTCAGACCCACCCGCGCTCCAAACAGGCCCCATGTGACAAGCTTTGCATGAGAGAACAAGCTACTTAAAAGTTTTCTTCTCTTCATAAGATGAGTTTTTTTAGGAAAGAAAAAAAAAGTTTTTCCTAGAGCCTTATGATTTCACCCTGAGAATTCCCAAAATAGTAAAATCAGAAGCTACACTTTAGCACAAAGGCAGCGTGCTCGTAGAAGCTGAACAAACCAGTCTAGAGGATAGACCCACCTGGCATGGTCCTCCCGGGCGTTTGCAGAGAGCAGGAGAAGGGAAATCGCTGGTGACCCAGTGACTCAGTGCACTCGGAGGGCAACCCCTGTCCCGGGGGTCGTACAAAGCCAAATCCCAAACCAGGTACTCTCTGAGCCCGGCTTTCCTGCCCACCGTTTGTCAAGTGCTCATGAAAGAAATACTCCTGCTTCGGTCCATCTCTTGGAAGCAAGTGTGTTCCACTAACACCAGTGCAATGATATCAACGGAATTGCCTCGGGACAGTGAAGAGGTTTAGATAACCCAGACTAACGTACTCAAGGGACTTTTTTTTAGTCTATTTGCTTGACTTCAGGGATCTGGCTCTGTTTTGGCTATCGGAGAAGTTCAGATAAATGACATTAGGATAATCATGGTTGATCCACAAGTGAGACTGACTTTTTCAAGGAATAGTTTGTGAAATCCCCAAACCATCATAAGCCATTGGGGGAAAAAACAGCCCACCTTCCTTGCCTTTTACAAGTGTTGCCCATTCATTCTGGAAACGGCACAAATGCCTAAAGAGCATTCATTAACAGACTCTTGGTGAGAAGCAAGGGAGGGAAAGCTTGGCTCTCCTTCTTTTTTTTCTTTTTTTCTTTTAAATACAATACACATGACATTCAGCAAGTTCAAAACAACTATATAATAAGACTGAAAAGAACATATCCAGTTTCAAAACCCAGGAGAGGCTTGAGGGGAATGAAACCTACAGTACTATCTAAATTTTGCTCATGGTGCTTTGACTTTCAGAGCAATTGATCTAAACTAGACTTATGGAGAGGAACACCTGCCCAGCCTTTGGAATGACACACAAAATGGTTTTTCTTTCATTCTAGTTGCAAGATAGCATTTCGGATACTGTGGGAAAAAAGCAATTTAATTACATGAGCTTTAATTAAAACAGATCAAAACGAAGTACCCATCAGCAACTAGAATAATTTCTGTAGCAATGGGGGCAGGCAGAGACAAACTGGGGAAACAAACCCAGATATTATTGGCAAAAATGACATTCTATGTGCTTTGAAAAGCTCTTCCTCCTATTTTTTATCCCCTCTTAGATTTCTTAGAACAGCCACAGGCTCTGGAGATGCCTTCATGGCATTTCTGAGCAACAGACAGAAATATCACTGAACACTGGAAGTGCTTACAGCGTTTTACAAGATAATGTTTAATTTCCCAGCTTCAAGAGATGTCCCCGCAGGAGTCTTGATTCACACTAATCTGCCTTCATTACCCAGATATTGCTTTGAAGAAGGGGGAAAGGAGGTACAAGACATCCAACCAGTGTATGGGGAGTCCCACTCTAATTCTTCAGCTACCTGGTATGACCTCTGTCACCTTCCATCCAGATCTCATGTAACTCTTCCAGGAGGACCAAGACACTCATGCTCTTAAACCTGAGGACACGATCAGAAAGCAACACACAGCAGAGCAGTCTGATCCCGTTCCCTCTGACCTCCCTGGAAAGGCAAGGGCCGTTCATCCTATCTGAGGCTGAAAAAGGTGAATCTCAGTATTCCCAGTTAAAAACTGGAAGCCTTGAACAGGATGCTCTCTTTGACTGGCTACCATAAACCCTCCAGGCGGATCCTGAAGATTATTATACGGAGGAACTGTACGGGAAGGGCTGAGAAAGTATATGTGCTGATTGACGTTGCTTTCCTTCTAGCCTACAGCTGTTGTTGAAGGAAAACTTCCTTTTGGACAACCACTGTTAAAAAACCTTGATCCATAGGAGAAAGGCAGTTTTCTGAGCAAGCAGAAAGATGTGGTTTCATCAGTCTCTGTTTTATCTTCTCCTTCTCTCATCTCTTCCCCAACTATGTGCCACGGGTTAGCATGTACAACACAGATCCCAGAAAGCTTGATCAAATGCCATGGAAGCTTTAGGATAAATTCTTACTGTCCAATTATGTTTCCCAGCATCTAGGTAATCATTCAAATATACTCTGTCTATCTTAGATTTTCAACCAGCTTCTGAATTGGCATTCCATGATTATGTGAGCAGCTAGTTACACTATGGAAAAAAAAAGTGTTTGGACAACTTAGAGGCTGGTTAAACCAATAATCCTCGATGGCCTTCAGATCTAGAACTCCCCCTTCGAGAGGCAGGACACAAGTTAGTCTGTCACAGGGGTGCTGATAAAACCAGCACCTTGTAACACAGGTCACACCTTGCTTAGTAACACGAGAGTCAACATGGCATCAGTGAGCAAGTCAACCGGTGAGGGGCTGGTGATCACAGGACACGCTGATCACAGAGGAAGGCTTTTCTGTCACATGTGGCCACTCTAGCTACTTACAGTAAGATTTCTTTTTGAACAACAACAACAACAACAAAATGCTACACCTCTGGAGCTGGCGAGGTGCCTGCGGTGAGCAGTCAGTAGTCCGTCCCATGGCACCAGTGCCGGCAGCCAGAAGGCAGAGCAGTGTGTCCTCATAATTTCATTTTCTTCACCACAGGAATTGGCAGTGCTTGGTAGATTTTAGCTGAGTCCTCATTAGTGATCAGCTTCACCCAGACAGGGTGGAAGCTGCCTTTGAAGCCGACAAAAGCCATTTTTTCTGCAAATCAGAGCAAATATATGAATGTGTTGGGGCTGCACCAGAAAAACACCCATGTACAGGGCTACACCCAATGGCTGGATGGATGCAGATGGGCAAGAGCACACACATGCACATAAACTTTGCCAACTATGCATTCTCCATGCATTAAAGAAATACTTTCCTAATGAAGCTTAATTAAAATTTTATTTACATGTTGTATGCTTCCATTAATTAACGATGCGTGACACATAGCAGAGGAGAAAGAGAGAAGGAAAAACCCTTCCTAGCAGGCAGGTTCAGCTATCTGTTGAAGCTGTCATTATTTGCGTGGTGGTTATACTCAAAACCCTTTCCTGCTTGGGGAAGGTGGGGGGATGATGAGGGACAGGACCTACGTTAGCAAGTATAACGCACACACAAAAGAGGAAAGTGTGCCAAAAGCTCACAGTTAGAGCTGATCAGAGCAACGTGCACAATAGAGCAATATTCTAGGGCAATATGTGATACTTTGAAATCGATACGCTTTGTGCCATCAAGTTGGAATTTTGTTTCAAGAGAAAACCTGCTAAAAATAAGTTCAGACAAGTAAAAAATCCTGTTTTGGGGCATTTAGTGGGAAAAAAGTCCAATATTCCTATTGTTAAAATGCTTTTTTATTTAAAATGAATCTGGAAAATCAAACTCCTTGATTTCTTTACTTCTAAGAACAACTGCCAGAGCACTTTTTCCATCTACAGTATTAAACTGAGTGCTGTTATCCAAAGCTGCAGCAGATACAACCTCACTGAATAAATAAATGACTGGTCCCAGGATGTTTGAGCACATGCAGATAGAAACAAGCAAGGCAGAGTTTAGAAGAAGGAAAAAAGGTCCCTTTACTGGAACCATGGGAGGGGAATAGATCAAAGGGGTTTAGAATTGCATTTTTAAAAAGTGGTTACCTTTTAATCTAAACCCCTCTTCTGCTCCAAGTTTCTCCAGTACTTTAGTCCATGGTCCTCTTGAAATGAATCTTCCTTTAGATGTCACCAGCACTATGGAGCTGAAGGAAACAAAACCGTTTATAAACAGATGAAGAGTAAGAACACGTTCCTCGCTTGTCTGTCTTGAGCACTGGTAACTCCTGCCAGTGTGACTCAAAGACACCCATGAACTACGAGTGGTTTCTGCTTTAATGGCTTTTGTCAATGCTTTCCAACAGCTTAGTCATATATTCACTTTTCCAATCATGCAAAACCCATTAGAAAGCCGACAGAAGTAAGTTGTTGTTTTTTTTTTTTAAACACTGTTTTCTAGAATGATTTAAATGTTTCCAACCAGCAGTTCCATCCTGCTTTGCTCAGAAAGGAACACGCTCTCCCTGGGATGGTCTGAGCAAGTCTCAAATAATTTATTGTTCTTACATCATTAGCAGGATAAAGACTGAAGAAATTCACTTTGAGATTTTTGCTGACCCGATGCTTTTCCTTCATCTTCAGTGTGCTTTTGCTTAAAAAGTTGCTTTTTATTATTATTATTATTATTACTACTATTACTACTATTATTATTATTGCAAAATTTGCACGTACTGTATTTCACCTCAAAATTCTCAGGGTCTTCTACAAATGCCAAGTGATAAACAAAAGACATGAGGTAAGTGCGTTAACCTATTGCAAATCTGTAAATGCTTGGGTAAAAGTTGGTAACTGCCTAGGCTTAATTCTAAAAGGGTAGAATAAAAACGCAAATTAAACCTGAGGGCATAATCTTATAGTGAGAACTGTCCATAGAGAAGCACAGGCCACTCAGTGACATCAACCTCCGTACTTCCTACCCGCTGCACAAACATCTCCAATGGTTATCTCAAAGCGTATGGAGGAAGAGCTATGCTCCAGTGAGTGCGACGGAAGTCTTACTATTAAGCTCAGTGGGGCTGGGATATCATCCTTGTTCAGCTCCTAATTAAAGCTGCATCACAGAGTAATTGAGCAAATGCTTAGATGAAATTATTTCGTTCCACCTTGCAGGGTTTCCCTGCCTCAAATGGCATTTGCACTCTTGCAGAATGAGCGCCTTACTGGGTCTGCTTTCCTGCAGCACGGTGGACATAAGTCGCTAAAATTAATTAGGCAACAGCTCCTGCAGAGCTCAAGTCCAGAGCTACTGAGTGCAGCAGTTACATCTTAACACCTCAGCTGGAACTGGAACTGTTCAGGGGAAAATAGCAACGGGTGGTGGCAGAGGAACAAGAGAAGCAAAAGAGTTAAGAGTCATCAGGACTTTTCCTAGAATAAACCTGAGGTGTTAAAATACTCCAGTGCTTACGAGAGTGGATTGAGCTGGCAGGCTGGTATTGAGTACTTTGCGAATGCTGAATCATTTCTTTTTTCTTTCTTCAGTTCACTAATTATTACTTTCTATTAAGCCTTTCCTGCTATGGAAGTTTAAAATAAATTCACCAGATGTTTTGTTTTCTTATCCCTGGGAAACTCATCAGAAAAGTGGATTTATTAAAAAAAAAAGGGATTTGGCCTGCAGAGAGTTGCTTAAATGAACAAAGAGGCTTGTCCTTGCTAGAAACACCTCTTCTCGCATCCCCAAATCCATCAACTTAAAAGTTGTTCCAGCAGTCTCTTCACGAGAGGCTGGCGAGGCTGGTGGGGCCCCTTCCTCTCCGTTAGCACCATCTCTCGGTACAGCCCGTGCTCTGCATCGTGGCGGGGAGAGGTGACAAGAAGCTGCTGGCTGCAGAGTCCCGCCGCCTGCACGGTGTCCACATCTGAATCTGAACAACACTTTCATCCAGCAAATGGATGAAAGATGTCTCATGGCGATAGCTGAAGCCCTTGCCTGATCAGATTGGAAAGGCTTGCAGGGGATGGGCTGGGAAAACTTTTGGTGAAAGAGGGACAATGATCTGGGGGTTCAATCCTTGCAAAGACACAGCTGAGTGAGACCTGAGAGGTGCTGACCACGTTGGGTCAACTTCCAGTCCTAATCCTAATCCTAAACCTAATCTGGTTCCAACACTAATCCAGAGAAGGCAGTGAGGCTCAGAAAGACTTAAATACACCTAAAGTCTAATTACGATTGAATCCTCTGAAGTAAGAAAGACTCCAGGAGCTGGATTTAACCAGGACTGAGATTGGATTTTTTGCAAAGGAGGATGATGGCCTCTCTGAAAAGCTCTGGGTTTTTTAATGAAAGAAAAGTGAGCAACTATCATGCTTCTCTGCAGTAACTACTCGATGTATTTTTTGCAACCTTCAGAATTATTTAAGACAGCAGAAACACAGCTGTATCCACCTGCATGGCACCCTGCTGAAACTTCCCCCAAGTCTCTAGAATAAATGCCAGAACAATATCCTGTTGATCTGCCCACAGTTATTTCAGATGATTCATCAACAAAGCAATCATATTTGTATGAAATGTTACATACCAGATTTCAAATCAAACCAGATTTAATAACAATGCAATATGTTCATTTCCCAATAGCACTCTACAAACTAATATGAGAACAACCCCTTTGGTTAAGGGGTTTCTGATGTTGTTCCCAATCCTATTCCAGCAGATGAACCCGCTGTCCTCCAGGATGCAGGAACACGTGTTGGCTACTTACCACCCACTTGCAAAACTCTGCTTTTCTGGCTGCCCATACTTAGAAAATAAAAGCATGCAGCCCTTAGGTCTGGGCAGGGAACATGTGCAAAGAAGATGTATTTTATTAGTGGAATTTTCTGCGATTTGAGAGAGTATGCAGGCAATAGAAAAATGTAAACTGTGCACATCTGTACCGATAAGTGCTGAGAGTTTATTTCTGAATTTAAGTCTGCAGTTTGTCTGTAACCCACAACATAAATGTAGATCTGCAGTTTATTAATCAAATGTAGCTCCGCAGTTTATCTGGGGCTCGATCAGTTCCTAAATCACAGAGCCTGCATCCTTCTACTGCCTGCATATCCTGCTCACATTTGGACTCTATCGGAGTCGGCAGGTAAAAAAACACATTGTTAGCAGGGTCATGGCCCATGCTGGGTGACAAAAACCAGGAAAAAGATGAGTGTTGTACAGCATTTTTGTACATTGCACCTTAGCAACACCAGATTATTTACTCACTGATCTTTGATGTTGTTGACATAATTTTCTATCTGTGCTGGGATTCCTTGTAGAATTGAGTTTTTGAATGTTACTCGATCAACAACTTTTCCATGATGTCCATCAATCACAACCAGTTGGATACCCTCATCAGTGAGGAAAAACCTGACACCGTCAACCTGTGCATGGAGAAAAACATTTGTGACCTATCACAGTCACACAATTGCAAACAACCACCTGTAAGAAGCAGTGATGGTGCTGAGTCGCGGGACTACTCTTTCTATCAAAGGGCAGAATTCCAGATCTCTGAGGTCAAGCTGTCCTGCATTTTTGCTAATATGGGGAAGTTACAGCCTTTTTTTTTTTTTTTGCAAAATACAAAGCAGAAGTGACCTGAATCTAACTATCCATAGTAATTTTGTAAGCAAGTTTTCCATAAAAATGAAGCAAGTATCTTAGAATTTTGTCCCATAAAGTTCACTGAGAGGACTTGCTCACCTCAATGTATGCAAAGTCATCCTTTAGGTGGAAGTACTGTTTCTTATAAGTTTCTATTTTCACTTCTAGCAGGTGGTCCTTAGTCTTCTGTTTGCAAAACAACAAACAAAAAAAGGAGAGAAAGATTTTTTCTAGTGAGGATGTCCATTACCTGAACCCTGTTTTTTCAGAAAGCATTTTAAACCTTGAAATTCAATCAACAAGAAAGCTACATAATAAGCACTGACTTGCCAAATTACATTGCTAATGAGACCGGGCACAATGGTAACCTCTCTGCTCATCCTGTCAGCATTGAAATTGTTTCACCAAATGGCAGAGTATACGTGATTCTCACTTTGCAGAGCTGACACATAATTCTCTGAGGCTTTGCTGTGCATTCCTTCCTGCTTCAAGGGTGATGAGTGAAAAAAACCAAAAAACAGATAAAAATCCCCCTCCCTCCCCCAGAACCAGACTGGATTGGATATAGGAGACAGTGTTGTACAAAAATCCCTTACATGAATGAGACACTCAGCTATGCAGTCCCTTCTCTGCCACTGCTGTTCTTATAGCCTGGAGGAGCTGGAGGCCAGGCAAGAAACCCTGTGTCTCTCCAGAATCACGTTCCCTGGACCAACCCGTCTTCCAGCTCATCACTTTTCACCCTGTGCTCTTAAGCACAGCACTTCACAACAGAGCCCCAAAAGACTCAGTATCCAACTTCAGCCAAAGTCTTGTGTGGCTCTGTCCTTCGAGGACCTGTGCTCTCTACATGTGCAAGAATCTGTCTCATACTGTTTCACATACCTGGACCGCTTCAGAAAATCAGGCTCAGGATATACTGAACCTGGAACAAAGTCTTTCTCGGTCTGTGGGCATAGTATGTGCCAGAACTACAGATTTACACTGCCTTTCTCGGTCTGTGGGCACAGTATGTGCCAGAACTACAGATTTACACTGGAAATAATTCTGTGATAAGAAATCAACTACTTTACCAATTGTGCACTAGAGAGCTTCTTAGGCATTGGCACTTCTACTATTGGCGTCTCGATGTACTTGGGATAGGCCATGGCTTCACAGTCGCTGACGCCAGCCGTCTTTGGGATGACAGCTTTGATCCTTATTCGCTCACAGCCTTTGACAGAGCAGAAAGCAAATTTCTCCTTCTCATTTTGAGCTTTGAGTTTCAGAAACAGCAGCCTGCAGGTAGGGAGAAGAGTGAACAGCATCCTTGAGACTTCTGTGCAAAAGATGGCTAACTCCCAGTTTCGGTGGACTCCTCCCTAATGCTTTGCAATAATGTGCGTTGCAAACCCTCCGTGCCGACGTCTCCCTTTTATAGAGCTCAACATACCACATGTAAATAAAAGGGGACGCACATCTCAGAAATGGTTTGGGGAGGTCAGGGACCTTAAGACAGAAAAATTAGATGACACCTGAACTCCCTTTGAGTTCTATTTTATAATGATACATTTATGTAGAAATACATGGTTTGTATTTTAGGTCTCTCTTTCTTTCCCATTATTTTAATTCTTTAAAAGAAAATAACAGGCTTTACACTCTTAGTTCCTGTGCATCCCTCTTGTGGTGTTGCTGTTCAAAACAAAAAGGGTTGCGTGTGTCTCCAGTTCAGTTTCATGGCCTGCACTTTGCTTTTGTCTTTTTTTTCCTAATTTGTATTCACTTGGCAAAGCATTTCCCAGAGTAATTGGCAGTGCAGCAGAGGCTATGAATGACTGGCAGCCGTGGGAGTCCCAGGAAAATTAAACGCTGGTCACATTCCCAGAAAGACTTTCTGGTTTTGTTGTGATGCCCGCTAATGGCATTAGCCAAACAGCTCACGATTCCAGCAGCTTTCTCAAAGCCGTGTCCAAATAGGCAAGGCCTGCTTCCTTACCCAGTGTCCTCATCCCAGTAGTAGTATCCTTTGCTAGGATATCTGTGCTCCAATTTCTCCATTTGAGAGGTTCTATAGAAGGTTCCAGTTTTGTACGTTTTCTTCAAGAGACGATTGTGGATGTCTGAGAGAATGGAAAATGTCGTCCCTTTAGGATAGCAAAACCCTACTTGGATCCAGTCGTTCCTAAAAATAGCAAAGACCCACATTATAACAAGTCAATACATGACTATTATTTTCCTGGGCATGCTAGAGGCCAAACTAAATAATTCACTCTGAAATGTAACTTAATTTTTTCCTGGCCGGTTAAAATTTTAACAGTTTGGGATGAATCAGTGCAACGTAAATTAGACATAACAACCATGGGTTAGTTAAGCAACATGGGTCAGATCTGCTCCTGACTTCTACACCTGTGACTTCCATGCACCAGGAATGAACTAGCTCTAGGTTTCTAAAAATTAACCGTGTTATCTTGCAGGGCTTCCCGGGGGAGGAAACAGGAACCTGAGATGTCAAATGGAAAGATGGTGAACTCAGTGGACTTCCTGGAACAAGCATGTTCATTCTGGGAGAGCTCACGGGGTAATGACCTCACCCATTAAAAATGTGCAGTTACATTATTGGGTTGGAATGTTGGAATTCTGTTGGATCACTCACTTGTTGAAGTTGATGAGCCATATGGCCAACTCTTCAGGGGCTGTCTTGTCCCAGTGGATAGTGTAGCCTTTCCTCAGAGTTATAACTGGCTGATACTGTTGGTAATGAGTGCTTTTGCTCAAAGCCCCTTCCAAGTAGAGTGGGTGATTGTGGTAGTCATTTTTTATTATTTTCATTTTCAGGTTGGCTGGCTTGTAGGCTTGTATGTATATCTAGATGAAAAAAAAGATCACCGAGGGTTTAATGAATGACAGTAAAACATTAAAGGTGCAGCTATTCAATAGATGTGAACTGATGCGAGGCCTGTGACTTCAGCAGTGACCTGTATGCCGTACACTTATATCCAATTTCTTAGGCTTCCTTTTCAGCAAAGTAAACTGTTTTCCAAAAAAAAGAAAGATCATTTCCTCATCCACTGAGTTGAAGAGTACGTGCCAGTCAAGGCTTCAAACAGGCCTGCAGTAGGGCTGAAGTATTTCACAGCGTTAGTGGCAACCCTCAGCAGTGGAGCAGTATCTACCTCAGACATCTGACTTCTACTGAACAAGGATCCTTCTGTCTGGATTTCAGAAGCATGAAAACCGGCTCAGTGGTTAGAAATTGGCATTAGTGGCACTACACAGAAAAAAACCCAACAGTTGCAACACCCAAGACAAAAACAGGCGCTACTCATCAAAGGAAAGTGAGGACTCTCTTAAGGCAGCAGCACTCGGAGCTCGTGTGGTAGGAAGAATGGTTTGGTGGTTACACAACAGGATGAAAGATCATGAGAACCAAAGTCTAATTTCGACTGCTCAGCACATTTCCCATAACACTGTGGGCAACACTTCCCTCCATAAATCAAGGGAAAATAACTAGCCAACAGCCCATAGATTTACGAATATTAATCTGTTGATGCTCATGGAGCTCTTAGGGGACTTCAGGCAGAAGTTGGTAGAGCTCTTTGCAGTTAAGGCCAAAGTTTCTGAAGATGTACCACAGTATCCTCATGTTCAAAACCACCTGTGCAGACATGCAGATAAATAAACCCTGAGCACCCTGAAGAAAGTCCATTTCTAAAGGTCAAGCTTTACAGTGCCAAGAAATTTAAAATAAAATAAAATGATAACGATCCTGCAAGGTAAGCAGCTTTACCTGTGCAAAGTGTCCGCTGCAGATGGAACCTCTCCAGTCAGGCACATCAATGCAGTCAGGGTGCTTGATTAACCAGTTATCTTCTTTTATCAGGTATGAGCCTGGATATTCTGACACAGAACCATCTACATCATGAAAAACTGATGTTTTATCACCATCCATATCCAGATCATTGAACCAGGGGCCAGGTTCTCCAAAGAAGACCCTTGAGGTAATCTAAACAAAACAGTGAAAAACATTTACATCTCCAGAAAAGAATTCACCACTTAGAGTACGGAGCAAAGGATGGCTATGGTCACTAGAGTGGCTCAAAGGACCCATCTTCTGACTTTATTTGGCATTGGGAAGTAGCTTGGACAAGAAATAGTGTTGGGTTTGTGGGTCAACTTGTGCGTGAAGAAATCTGTTATGCACTAACGTCACCATACTTTAAATGGCCACAAATTTTGGCTGCTCAGCTTGAGACATTGTAGGCTTGATGTTCAACGGCTCTGAGGCCCCATGACTCCAGATGAAGCCTGGGGTTGCAGGTCCTCTGAGATAGCACTTATGTGGTAATAAAACCGTGAGCTTCTGAAACTGACCATCCAAAGAGGGAAGCATCAAAATAATTTTCAGCTGAGCTGGTCTTGTTAGTTGGCAGGAACATCAGTGCCATTTGGTATGGGTATATTAGGATTGTCTCTGCCCACACACTGCCTCTTTCTTAAGCCTGAAGTCAGTGTAAAGCTGGGTCACACACTTAAAAAGTGTGTTTGATTTGTCAGATAGAGCAGATACAGATTTCCTGCAGGCTAAAACAACCAGAACTTCAGCCTCAGCTGTGAGAAGGTTTGTTTTAAAATTCTGGAGGAAGGTTCAGGAGACGGGGCAATTCCACTAGAGCCACTTCACTCATTGTCTGCTAATATATTTTTAAGGTTCCAAAGCCACATAAAGTCACACTGATGCTGAGAATAATCAGTGACCTCCCCTGGGAAACGGCTGCTCAGGCAACTTCTGACTGATATTTTCACCCAGCATAAATAAACATCATGTCACCAGCCTCTCTGGTGCAATGTGAGAGAGTGACCGACCAAAACTTTTAGGGGAATTTTGCCTTTCCCATCCCATTTGGTGCAAAGATCACTAGTCAGCACTTTTCCTGACATTGCGAGCAAGTCTGTTAATTTTTTGAAAGTTAAACAACGCAAATAATTTCAGTCCCAACCACTTTTTTTATTTATTTGTTTGTAATGTTCGGCAGTTGGATTTAACAGCCGCTAGAGGTGAACCTCAGCAAACCAGTTAGCACATATTTGTGCAAACAAATACAAAAACAACTCAAAAGCATGGACCCCAGTATGAGTTCAGACTAGCACCCAAAAGTTCATGCTGTAATTCAAAGTTTGGCAGACCCTTTTTGGCTGGGCTCTGCTCTCATTTACATCTGCAGAACTGGAGTCCATGAAATTACCCTGTTGTGCAGGGCTGCAGAATTACCCTGCATCGGCTCAGTTTCACTGGCTGTTTCCCAAAATCAGTATTTTCTGCTTCTAGGTGAGTTAGACCTTCCACAACAGACTTCCTTCTATGGTTGCTTTAATATTATACTGCTGTTGAAAATAAAGGGGCAGATTCTTCTCCCTATTTCACAGTTTCTGAGACATACAGAAATGGAAATTATTTTCACTTGGACGTCACTATTTTTTTTTGAAACAGATGCCTGCTTCTGGTTTGCTGCAAACCTGTCAGAGAATTGGATTTTCTTGTTATTCCACCCATCCAATTTTCTCTTTCTTAGCTGCCGCCCTCTTTGTTAAACTTCTGGCACAGAAAATGGGCAACGTCCTGAAGATCTCGTGTTTTCTTCTAAAGGCTGCTACACCCTTTTTGCCCGCAACCCCATTTCCAAGCCAACTGGAAAAGCCCTTTCTGAGGAGGATAACTCACAGGGACATCTTCAAAATGAATGTCGGTGACGTTGTTGTTGGGGCAGCTCTGCCAGGCGTTATTGAGCCGGAAGGCCAGGGCACTCGTGTGCCGGCCGTCCAGGGCGGCGAATTTGCGGAAGGTGCAGTTCTGGACGTTGATCGGTCCGTCGTAGAACTGAATCCCTCGAATGGGAAAATCCCTAAAACACATTTGGAGGAGACAGAGAGACTTGGTCATGACACATTAGCATGCGGATGAGAATGTATTCTAGACATGTACAGTCCCACAGCGCTTGTTTCTCAGCTGCTTTCATTTTTCACAGCCCTTATGATGACTCCTGAGTTCATGTTTTGGAAGAGAAGGGATTTCCCTCCTTTTTAGTTCTGCGAAGTCCTCTTATACTTGCAAGTTCAGCTCAAGTTCTCTCATGTCTGAACAGATCATCTTTATTTGGTCTGTGCTCCTCCAGGGAAGGAACTTACAGCAATGCCAAAGCATTGACCTAAAAATGAATAAATCTGTGTTTGCCATCAGAAATGAGTTCTGCAGCAGTGAAACCTGAAACTCATCAGAGCTGTGCAGACTCCTTGGGCTGAGTAACGGCAGGGCTAAAAGAAGTCCCACCATATCTTTCAAAGGAACTTGGAGAGAAACAGTGCAACTCAACTGCAATAAAAAATGGATTTGAAAACAAGGAAAGGTCTTACAATCTGGGTTGAAAAGAGCTGAAGGGGCAGACTAATGAACCTTTGTTAACAGCCTTTTCTGATATCTTCTGCAAGGTAAAGACGACACCATTTTTCACACTGATTAAGTGAACAAGATGCTTAAACTCCTTAAGAGGCTAAGATAAGATGTTTCAAATTTCACTTATGATAAATAAATTCGATCCCTTCCTCATATGAACGGTTTCCCTTAAACAAGACTTGCCTGTACCTGTGCATTTGTTCTGCCCCTCTGAGTTTCTGCACACAACACCCTAGATGAGATATGCCCACATATATACACATAAAGGATATTAGAAGGAGCGTGCTAGCAGATTGGGTTTTCATTATGACTGTCGTCAATAATAAGCCTCCTGTATTGCTACCAACAAGCAAAGTTGAGGCGTATAATGTGGCAGAAAAAAAACCAGCTGAGCTATTTGTTCACTGTAGGGCTACTGTTAGGATAACTATGTTTTTAGGAATAACAACAAAACGTTATTGCACTTGCAAACCAATCTGTAGGACTAAGGTCTAGGAAGAGGCCACACACGAAGTTCACCGGTTCAAAACTATTTAACAAAGGCATCGAATTCCTGTAGCACAGCAGCAATAGTAACAGCCGCTCTGAGGACATCTATGACCACATCTGGGCCTGTTCAAGCCCAGGGAAGGGCTTCTACGAGCTTTCCTGGCAGTTGACTGGGATGGAGACTGCCACATTGCTCAACCCCTGCTGACCACATATAGAGAAGTGCCCAGCTAGCACACAGTCCTCTTGCTGTCTTCTCAACTCTGTTTGCAAAGGGGAGGGGGAAGGAAAGAGGAGTTTGATGCTGTCTTGGCAGCCTGCAAGTATGTACCTGCCAGCAGCAGCTGCACAGTGAAAAAAAAAAAAACCAAATCCTTTCCGTGTAATGGTTATTAAACAGAACAGCGCTGAAGAAACCACTCTGGGCTGGAGTTTGCACTGAGTGGGAACAGTGAGTGCTTTGATGTGCTGAGCTGAACTTACGGGCCGATGGGCAGGGTCCTTCCTCTGTGATCCAGACCTCCAGGTCCCCAGATCTCGTTGTCCATCGTCTCGGTGCCCAGGTTTCCACTCTCGCCAACAAACAGGCTGTTCTTGATTTCTTGCTTTGAGCCGTCATCGTGAGGGAAAGTCCCGCCACTGGGAGGGAAGGGCGGGAGGTGAAGGGGTGCTCACACCCGTCCCCACCAGCTGCGCCCAGGCTGCAGCACAACCCGCGCCACACTCACCTCGCCAAGGTCAGACCAATGCCGTTGTCAGCAAACCTGCAAAGAGAAGAGAGACGCTTCAGAAGAAGTTTGGTTTTGCTTTGTTTTATCACGTCAAACTAAAATAGCCAAGCCAATGAAGCGGAGGGCAGCGGGGCTTAATTACTGAACAGTGCTCATGGGGAGGTCAGGCTTTTCCAGGTTTGTTCCCTGTCCAGTTGTGGAAGATGTTTTTTGGCACGTCTTGCAGTATATGCAGATCATATGAAGCAGCAGACATGCACTTGATTGCTCCAAACTGAGGTTAAGCTGGTGGTTACTGGGTATGGTTTACTTTGATAAAGCTTTTTCTCTGTGTCTAATGACCATGCTCTTTTCACTGTTAGGTAAAAAGATCATGCTTTTATTATCTAATAATAATCTAACTATATCTAATAATTAACTAGCTTTTATTATTTAATAGTGCTTTGCCTTACGCACACCTCTGTGCTGCCCTGTGTTCATGTATCACATACTGCTTCCATGAAATAACTTTACAAGAGGAAATGTTATAAAAGCAGAGGAGCTTGGCTTCAGGAAGATCAACAGGAAGATAGAGATCAGATCTTCCTTATTAAAAAAAAAAAAAAAATAAAAGAAGATGATTAAACTGTCCACCCATTTTGCTGAAATTCCAAAGCTTTTAGATGAGATAAATCATAATTACGCTACTGCTTGTAGCAAGGCTACAAATAATATGATAGTATGAGCAAGTCTTGATGGTATCTTCACATCGGTGTCACTCTTAACACGTCTGTCACTGATCTCAGCAAAACCACCAGTGGAGATCCCGCAGCAGAGTAAACCCCAGCTTTGTCCTGCTTCTGGCTGTAGGTGGCAGCCCTTTACACGCTATCGCCTCTCCTTTCCTTTCTCCAGCCCCATAAACATACACGATAGTTTATATACTGCATGCCACATTAACATTGTTTTGTTAATGTAATACATAAGTCCTTTTGTAGCAGTAGAAATGGAAATTACTGTGGCTATAAGGACAATTACAGTTTGATGGCTGCTTCCTTGAATTCACATATACTCATAGGTTTGCTAGTGGAGATTGATAAAGTACTCAGTCTTTTAGCAACCTCCACAGACTGCACTTGCTCCATAAGCAATGCAAATGTCTAAATTACATGAGTAAATGTAAATTACATGAGTGTGGTCTGAGAAGACAACTCTTGCTGGCCATGGAGTGCGCTAGATACTTCTGGTTCCTAAGTTCATAAGAAGCACAAACTGTATTACTCAATATTATGTTTCTGACTGTTCTGCTACAGTCTTATTCTCGCCAACCTGACCAGTCGCTAGAGCCAGTTCATACCCCCAGTTGCTTTAAGAGGTTTGGGTCACTCAAAGGTAAGGCAGCTCTGGCCGGGAATTGGACACCAGGGAATGGTGTGACAGCTACTCCTACTAGGGTTATCACAATACGTCTTGCAAAGTAGCTTTTTCTTTTTTCTCTTCTTTCTTCATTGAGGTGGATATCAAGAGCCTGGCTCAGCAAAAGAAACTGTAGAAGATCATCTGTTTTCAAGTGCAAACCAAGTATCTGTTCTGACCAGCACAGGAAACAGCCTTCAAAGAGCACAACGCACTTGCCCAGTCTCTCTCCCTTGCTGCTGTGATGCAGAGTTTTATGTCTGCTTCGTCAGTACTCGCTTATTCAGCATAACAGTGAACCACATAAAACTGATCTGTGACCAGGCTTAGCCAGGGAAGGTGGTGGATTTTGCTGCTTTCTTTTCAAAGCACCTCGTTTTTCATGCAAAAAATTAGTTTTTATTTTTAGTTATTTGCATCTGTGTGTGTCTGTGTCCGTGTGTGTGTATGTGACCATTTTTGAATGCTGGTCAGCATCACACAGAGAAACAATCTGAAGGATCTCTAGTTCAGACAAAGCAGGTTTTGTTTGTGTAAAATAATGCCTGTGTTTACTTAACGTTTCATCTTTATTTCAATCTTGGCCATGTGAAAGGTGCAAAGCAATATAAATAGTCTGAACCACAGCTATGCTCGCCATAAACACCAGGCTGAACTCCGAGAGTTGAAATAAGGCAAAACTCACTGGCAGTTGTCCAGCCACACATCTCCACCCCGCAGCCAGGCCCCATGATCCTGATTCTTGTAGGCAATAAAGCCCTCAATTATTGCAGGTTCCCTGGGCTTCAAAGGATCAGCATCTTTGTGTGGGCTGTATCTGTAACCAGAAGGAGAGAAGAAAGGTTGGCGAGGAAAGGTAGCCTTGCTTGGTGCACGGCCCTGCTAAACATCTGGTTTCTGCTAACTCAGGAACAGCTTTGGGACAACAGTCCATCCAAGTAGCGTGTCTAGTCAAGCAGCGATGGCCAGACCCAACTGCCAAGGGAAGGACGGTCCAGGCGAGGCAGTTGTAAAGACCCGCTCCAAGTTTCCTTTCACCTTTCCGTTATGTAATTGCTGATATATTGCTGAAAGCATGGAAAGTTTATTATTGTTCCCAAAAGCTTGAGATATTTTTTAATACCTTACTGTTATCCTTTAGCATATTCCTGTTATTTAGATAAATATCCTTTTGTTTTCCCTTTTGAGCATTCTTATCTCCTAACCTTGGCTATACTGTGGCAATAAGTACCACTGCCAAATTTTCCTTGCTGTGGAAAGGAATTAAAACATCTTGGAGAGGGGCTGGGAGTATGTCCCTCACT
>NW_009213912.1:21159-40075 GCF_000690835.1 Fulmarus glacialis
AAGATTTATTAACTCTGAAGTTCTCAAGTATGATGAAATATTGGCCTGACATAGGAAAAACAACAGACACAAGTGGAAACTGCAGCAACGTGTGCCCTCAGCTGCCTGTTGGCCACCGCTTGGGCCATAGGATCTGAGCAAGGACCTGGCTCGCTATGGTGACGCTGAGCTTGGCTGTCATTTACCCGGTCCTGAGGCACAGCTCTCCCTTTTGCTACTGAAAGAGCATCTTCCATCATTCTACACAGCTTAGAAAACTTGACAGATGAGTATCCAACTCAGTGCCAGCAGCGGATGGTCCAGAGATTAAAATTCATGCCGCACGAATGGGTAGTGAGGCCAAGCTGTCAAATTGCTAACAGATATTCAATAGCGCTTTGCTTTACTTAATAAGCCATCATATCAACCTAAAACTGAGCATCAGGCTGATAGGGTTCCAGTAAATGAATATTGCTTTGGCAGCTTCATCATTGTGAATGTGAATTTGCTTTCAGAGAGAGATTTAGTATCAGCGCATGTGAATTCCCCAGACGTTGTTAAATACAGATATTTTGAGATGGATTCCAGTTTCATTCACATCCATGTGTAACTGGAGGAACACAACAGAGTACAGAATTTGGCCTAGATATTTAATGCTGTAACAGAATGCAGAATAACCTCTCCAATTCTGTAACTGCCCAGGCTACCTCAAAGTTTGCCCCAGCCAGTCCAGCTATAATCACTTATTCAGTCTTTCTGTCTTGACACATGAAAAGTGGAAAACAGTATAAATAATCTAAGCTGCAGCCTGTGCTGGTGGGTAATCCCTGAGCATAAACACGACTGCGTTATGAATTGCTTGGCTTCCAGGGGTCATTCCTGCCGTTGTACGGCAAGGGACAGATTGCCTTTTGTAATCACTTGCTGCGCCTGTGGCAGCAGGCAGTTTCCCAAGGCACATGTTCAGCTATATGGAAAAGCAGTATCAGGCTCCCAAGAGAATTTGGAGATACGTGCAGAGCAGGCGGCTCTTAATAACTTATTTTTTTAGCAGTTACTTTTATCATTGAATTAATCATTTCAATTAATTGAGCATTAAAATAATGTAAATAATATTCACTTTTGAAGATCTTTTAGCATCAGCTGCTAGGCAGGGCACTGGGGTGATGTGGATCCCAGGATAACCGATATCTGAGCTGCTGGCTGGGTTCCCTTGGGGAGGAGGACTGATCCCACCCCTGCAATGCTTGCCCAGTGTGTGACTACAGCAATCTGTGTAACCCACGCCCCAGAGATGGAAAGGAGAAAAGGAAAAAATTGTCATTCTCCCCTGCTGAGCAGAGGTTTTCAGCGGGTTTCTCTTCCCTACATGGTTTCTTCTGTCAAGAAACCCAGTTGTGGGGGAATGCAGGTTGGGTGCAACTGGAGGCAATCGGTCTGTCAGAAAAGAAAACTATGAAACCTGAGAATATCTAAGCCCTTTTCTCTCCCTGGGGTTGGTAACTAAGTTAAGAGCCAGACTCAACCTCTAATAAGATAAAAGGGTGCAAGTGCAGTCCTTATGCTATTACACTTTGCCCGCAAGAAGCCCTCTGCTTACACCAGCCTCCTCGCTGGGGTCAGCTCTGGGGAGGGGATTCTCAGAAGCCACCAGACCATGCTAGGTCTGCCAATATGATATGCTCTATAGAGAGGCTTCCCGTATTTCTAAATTACTCCATTATGCTACACAGAGGCTGTGCAAGCAGCAGAGATGAAGGGTCGCTCTGTGTATTTAATTGTAATTATTATTGCAGTGTCAGGTTTGGAACTAGACAGAAATTTGAAATCAAAGTGTGAGCTCCACCACATAAGCACTCCCTGTTCAAGCAGGTCCTAAAAGAATGAAGAAAATCAACAGCATTCCCAGGAAATACTTTAATTTCTTATTCCTGGGAAACTCTTGCAGCACGTTCTGCCCAGCAGGGCTGTTGACCAGACAGCATTTAATTTTCTTGCTTATCTAAAAAAAAAAAAAGTCAATAGAACACCCTAGAGCAGATGTAACATCCTTGCCAGCTCAGCTCAGAGCTAAAGAGCAAGGACAAAACCAGAAGGGTGCTGGGGGTCCCTTAGGAAGGGGAATGGAGAAGATGAAGTTAGAAAGTGGTAAATCTAAGCGAAGACCTTTCCTCAATAAGAGCCACCCCAAAGGCATAGCAATGATTCTTGTCAGCTTCCTCAGGGGCAATTTCATAGCTTTCAGTCAGTGCTATAGAGAAGTCTTTTCCAAACCAAACTGTGCAAAACACTTTACCTCCCAGAAATCAGTGTCAGGATAGGTCTTTTGTCCTTGGCGGAGGCTGGAGTGGTTTTAACGCCGTTATCGATGATCATTCCAGCCTAAAAGAAAAGAGAGATGCAATATTACAGTATATTTATATATTCTATAGTTCTTTCCATCCCCAGGCTTTACCTCCAATTGTTCTAAGCCAAAGCACAATCCTAATTAACTGCTTCTGCTAGTAGCATGTGAAACCGAGGGCTGCCAGGACTATCCAGACTTGCATATACCCCCCAAAATTGCCGTAAATCTCCAGAAACTGCACCTCTCTTGTAAAGACACGTTAACACCCTGCTGCAGTCTAAAGCGCTCAGTAACAGCAACGCACAGCCCCACAACATGGCATGCTAAGGATAAATAAGTAAAGAGAAGGCGATTAGACACAGTGGCCTGTATTTATCCCTCTAGAAGCTGTTCAGTTAATTGCTAACATTGGCAGTTGAGGTCTATAATTAGACAAGCTGCCAATAGATGCTCCTGGAGGCACTATTTTAGGAGTGCAGAAGCAGAGAAGCAGCCTGAGCAGAGGGAAGAGCCTCTCTGAATGCCCAAGAGCCAAGTGAAACGGGTGCTGGCTGACTGTGAGAGCTCCCACGCCGGCACGCAAGCTGCTTTATCTGTAGACACAAACAAGCTTGCAGTAACTTTCAGTGAAACAGAAAGCACAGGCATTAATAGCTTGCAGACCCAAAGAGCTGGAGCAAGAAGATGGTGGTTTTTTCGAGGGCAGCGTTCCCGTTGCGTGCAGACTCACCCGGTAGTTGGAATGCGCGCGGTTGTTGGAGAATTTCCCCATCGGCATGTGCTCCGAGTAGCCGGGGGAATACATGCCTGCTGAGGGCCCCGTCGGCACGTGGTGCAGAACAAACCAAAAGCCTGTTTCCTGAGAAAGAGAACGGACATCTGAGACTTTGCTTGAACTTCTTTGCTGGTCTACATTAGCCCAAGGATTTGTCAGTAAAGCCATAAGACGTAAGGCAGAAGATTTCAGGACAAATCACAGCTAGCAGCATTGACCTGTATAACTACATGCAGCAAAGAGTTTAACACACACATACATTCACATTTACACTCCTGCATCTTCAAGGTGCCCTAAGTTAAGCTTTGACATCTATATTGAAGCTATAAGCGAGACTTTCAAAATCCATAACACACACACACACACTCTCATGTCCTCCTATCACTGCATGCGCAGATCTTAAAAATCAGATCATTTTAATTTAGTTGCCTAAAAGTGTATCTAGGAGCCCCAACCTAGGTACTCAGATTTGGAAACTTTGGAAAGACCACATCTCTTTGTTTAAGGCTTGGTTTGCTTGTTTATTTGTCTTAGTAGGAAAATAAAGGCTCCTGATGTGACCAAGAATTCCTGTGGAATTAGCATTAGTACTGATTGAAATTTCAGAGCACCATTACTGTACTGCAATCAACAGAATCATTGCCAAAGACTTCACTGGGACTCCGCAGTCATATTTATTTAATTTATTCAGGCTGCACACTGTGCAAAGGCTGGGAATTTTTGTTAAAGCCATCCAGCCCTAGAAACAGCAAGTGGCAAGAAGTGTGGAGCAAAAGGAAAAGCATTATTTTTTATTGGCAGCACCAGCCACATTAATATATGTCTTGATCTAGCAGTTTCAAAAATGCCTGAGTAACAGAAGCAGGTTTTATTCCAGCAAGAGCCTCAGCCTTGCAGGGCTGTAACCGGTCTGAGTTGTTACCAAATAAGAAACTTCTGCACTCACTTCAGATCCCGCAGCTGCGCAGTTTATAAGGTTGTTGTGTGGGTTGGCTATCCAGAAGGTGGATACGGCACTACAGGTCAGGAAAAACAAAGAATAACATGAAAATGACACTCGAGCACACACCAGAGTCACCGACCAACTCCCCCAGTACAGGCAGGGCCGATAGCTCCCCAGATAAGGGGTCCTGCCTAGGGGGCAAAGGGAATGGGTTTTTTTTCCTTTCTGTTCTCATGGCACATGTGTCCTCTGCGGTTTGACAGAGAGCATGGCCTTATCTTTTAAAACCCCAAGTATTAAATGAGGAATTTTGACTGCAATTCCAAGCCTGCTATGAAGCTGTCAGATGTCAATCATGTTTTATGACAAGGTAAATACGTTGTTGCACAAGTCACAGAAAAGAACTTTGCCCCCAAATAAGCCCTCAGGTTCATTAGAGACTCGTTTAATCAAGGGACCCAACGAATTGCCTCTTAAGGGCTTTCCAAGCGTGCCCCGGTACCTGCCTTTTCCAAGAGCTGCTGTGATTCATTAACTCTATTTGCTCCCACCCTTCTACGCATTTCTTTTGGGACAAAAGGACTCCATTTGTCCAATGCACATAAAAGACTCTTAATTGAAAGATTCCCATCAAGGAGGAAAGATAAATCCATCGCTGTCCATCAATGAATGACACACAGCATTCATTAACCTACAGGAACATGAACTTTGGGAGGAAAACATCCAGCACTTACAACCAGCAGACTGGCTCCCTAAATTTGCTGGGTGAGATTCACCCTCCTGCAGGGGATGAACCTATGGAACCCTTATGTCTATTTTAATCTTGCTATGAAGGACTTCACGGGGGCTTTAGGCCAACTGATTTTGCTGGCCTAAGGTGAAGTTCCGTTTGTGCGGCTTTATCGTAGCAAAATTTTTCTATTTTGGGCCTAGAAAGAAACAATTTGAGATTATTTATAGACTACCTCCTGCTGCGTAGGCAAGGGCAAGGACATTATATTTTCACAGTGACCTGTCTTTCAGCCCGATCCCATTCCTCAGAGCCATGTGGATTGGGCAGGTTACTGTGTCATTTGGCACAACCCTATTGTCTTAATTTCTGGCAGTGGCTGCCTGCCTACCTCAAAAAAACCAGTGCTCGTCCCTCGGCCCTGTGCTGGGTGCCTTGGCCGCCGCCCCAGGGTAGCATTCCTGTACTCATGCACTTGCAGGCTGGATGAGCCCCGTGCAAAACAAGCCATTTTTATGATCAGACCTTGAATTCTTTTACAAAGGAAGACATCGCAGATCAAAGTACCGTAGGACCTTTTCATTAGATCTCCGCCTATTCTTCCTAGCTCTTTTTCATGTAAGAGTCTTCTAAATGACACAAAATATGTACCTCTGACTATTAAACGGATTATCAGTGGAAAATGGGCACAATGGCTGATTAACTCTTATTTTATGAATGGAGACATTAAGTGTAATTTATAAACAAACACAGATGTGAAAAAGAGCATTGCATGAATTCATCTATTTCCCTTGCCAAAGTAAAAAGCTAAAAATATGTTTCTTTGGACAAAACCCCAGTTTGTTCTGAGGACAGAATGGGTGATACTGATACAGTCTCAGCAGATTCAGAGTATTTCCAAATAAAAGAAATCCCCCAAAGATTTTTAGCTGTTAGGCATCAATCAGCTTCTAACTGTCTCATTTTCAGGATGGAAGTCTGGCTCCAGAGATTCTTTCATTGGCTTTTTGTGGGTCAGAAATTTAGCTTTTTTTTAGTGTAGATTTTTTCGCCCCCGCCAACTACAGCAGAATAAAATCCTGGAGAAAAATCTGGACTACAGGCAGAATTGTTCCTGTCTCTCAGCAGCCTCAACACCGCACCAATGCTCTGTGGTCTCAAGACAAATCTTCACCGTGGAAGACCTCTGTTGCACAGGGGTCTTGTCCTCAAGATGATCCACCATCAATTTTAAACTCTTAAAGGCAAGCTTGACATCCAGCTTTTAATGGAAAACACTCTGAAAACAACATGGTTCCACAGATCTTCTCCAGACCACTTGCTATGCTTCCTGGACTACAGCTGGGGATCTGCTTGCCGAGCTGCTATGCACACAGGTTTTACTTTAAGAGTTTAGTACTCTCTCAAGAGGAGTTGGAGGGATGGGGGAAGAAAAAGAAAGATAATTAGCTGCCTGATATGCATCAAAATGAGTAGGTTCCCTGAACAGCTAGAAAATCATGGAAAGGAGGGCGAGAATGGGCTTCAGGAGCTCAGCGAGTCCATACCCTGCCTTATGACAGGGTCAACTACAACTACGCTATTTGTGACTGGCATTTCTCTAACCTGTGCTTAAAAATTACTACTTATGAAAAACCCATGAATTCCAGAGGAGGGCCACAAAAATCATCAGGGGGATGGAACACCTCTCATATAAAGAAAGGCTGAGAGAGTTGGGGTTATTCGGCCTGGAGAAGAGGAGGCTTCGGGGAGACCTTATTGCGGCCTATCAGAACTTAAAGGGGGCTTATAAGAAAGACGGGGACAAACATTTTAGCGGGGCCTGTTGTGACAGGACAAGGGGTAATGGTTTTAAACTGAAAGAGGGTAGATTTGGACTAGATATAAGGAAGAAATTTTTTACAATGAGGGTGGTGACACACTGGCACAGGTTGCCCAGAGAGGTGGTAGATGCCCCATCCCTGGGAACATTCAAGGTCAGGTTGGACAGGGCTCTGAGCAACCTGATCTAGTTGAAGATGTGCCTGCCCACAGCAGGGGGGTTGGACTAGATAACCCTTAACTTTAACTTCCAAACCCAAACTATTCTATGATTCTATGATTATATAATTCCTCTAAGAAAAAATTCTAATGCTTAACTGTGCGGCTGAGCTGGTTGTGTCTCTTCTATACTTCACCTGAATTTTTTTCTACAAGGCAACAGAACGGCAAAAAGAACTTGTAAAATCCCTTCTTATTGCAAATGCTTCTATAATCCTCATTTAAACCTCAGTTGGCAGATCTACAATGACACTTAGAGGAAAGGATCTGGCAAAAAAGGAGATGAAAGGCATTCGGCATTTTTCAAGTTTAATACAGTGTTTGTGGCAAACAGAAGTTTTGAGAAGTTCTCATGGAAACATTTTCATGAGCTCATGTATAGACAGCCTATTAGAGATCCAATGGGCATATACAGTCTTTGATCTTTTATTGTCAAGTTCCAATTCTGTGCTAAACTGCATTTATTATATTATTTTGATTTCACTCCACAGTATCCATTCTTCACAAATAATGACTTCTGAATTCATAGGAGTATTTTCAAAATCAGCTACCATTTGACATGAGCACCAATGTCAGAACCCAGCCCATTCTGAACTCGGCAACTTTTTGGGGTCAAGACTCCAAAAGAAAGAGAGTTTTTCAATATCTGAGGTAGCAACCATCTCAATTGACTTTATGCTAAAAATGAAAATTACACCCTAGGTGTGTAGGCATCTGAATAGCACAAGTACAAAGGTCCCGAGGAGACTGCTCTCCCTACCTTTGGGGCATGCAGCACAGACCTCTAGAGATGACTACATAACCATATACACGTAAAGCTATCTTTTCTGGCTAAGTCCTGCAAAGAAAAGAAAGAAGAAAAGGAAGGCTCCCACTCACCTACAGTCCTGCCTGGGTTTAGGGATGTACCCCGGGTAAGCGCCCTCCGTGATCAGCTTGCACATCCTGCTGTCTCGGTCGGAGGGGAGCAGAGTGCTAGGTTTAACAAGCAGTCCAAGGCAGTGATCAAACGTGTTGCGCTCTTCTGGTCCATCCTCCGTAAAGAAGCAATGGCCCAGTGCATCATAACCCACAACATCCTTCACCTGCATGAACAAAACAAAGGTCAGTGTTCCGGTTTCATGCTTCAGCCACTGCATAAGAAGAAGAAACTTTACAGCAATGGCACATAGGAACCTCAGTACCCTCTTGAACTCAGGGTGTATAAGCAAAAGCAAAAGCAAGATCACTCTCTGCTCTTAAGAGCTTATAGTCTAAGCAATAACTCCAACACTTAAATTTAATTAGAATTTGTCATCCCCTAGGAAATGCTCATTCCATTCTCTTGTCTGCCTGTGAAATCAGAGACTGTCTTAGCATGAGGCTGGAAAAAACACAGGATGGGGTATGAATGGAGGATGTTAGATGGTCAAATCACATCTGGGCTCATTCATCTTCATGTGGAGTTACATGAGCAGCTACATAAAATGCATCTGAAAAACGCAGCTGAGCTGAAAAAATATTTTTTCAGGCTATCAGAGAGGTGGCAAGTTGTTTTCCAGACAGGCTGGCTTGTTTTAGGTTTGACCTGATCATTTTTTCCAAGTTGTTGACAGAAGCTTTACTTGACCCTGAGACAAATCAGCTGGTGTTAATCAGTGCTGTTCTGGTTTTGGTTTGAATGTTGTTAACATCAGGACACCGTTGTGTTAGACAGAACAATACCCATCACCCCACTGAAAGATCTGAGAAAACAATTTCAGGAGTAGATATGTGAATTTGAAGCCTAAGGCTAGGACTGGCTGGGAAACAACCTTCAGACACACCGTGTCCAACAAGTCTGTTGTTAGTGGCTGTGTCTGGGATATGGAAAATTAATTTCAGGTCTCCATTGGCCAGGCGAAGTACTGGCGCTCCCGGGCTCTCTCCTTGCTCTGCACATCAGCCATCACCCATCAACCACCTTCAACTTAGTAAACCTTCCTGGCAAAGCTCCGCTTGACACCAGTGTGTTCCTACAAATGCGTCTGATGAAGCAGCAATTGCCAAGAGGCAACAGACAATATTGAATTGGATAGAAGACCTATTCTTTATGGTGTCATTGAAAGACCTGGGTGCTCAAGCACCTGAATTACTTTTGTAAACAGGCCTGAGACTCCTCTTCATCTTCATGCCTCATTCTCAAGGCAAGGAACACCAATTTCAAGTAAAATCCCAGGACTGGTGTTGAAACGATTACAAATATGTTTTCACATAAGAAAGAACACTTTGCTTGCCAAATCTATTACAAGCTTACGTCTGCACACACATCTATTATGTATTATCCATGCTCCTGTGTAAATACTCTAATCTCTGAACACGAGTCATCACAGTAAATTAAACACAACTAAAATGACCTGCAAAGTGGTGCATTCCTTTAAGCTACCTCACCGAAATTTACTGCTAACTTTCTAATCAGATGATAGCTTTTGCAAGGTCGAGGCTTCTTTATTTAGGTGTAAAATGTATGCACTAGACTGAACTGTTCCTCCTTGGAAGAATGAGCTGTCCCAGCCTTGTAATCGTAAAGGTTTACAGGACAGAACAACATTTCAGGAGAGTGTGTTATCTTCAGAAGAAGTTTTCTAAAATGTAGAGGAAGTCTTTTAACCACAGAGATGTCAGAAATGCACAGAAACGGCCACCGAAACCTATTAGCTTTCTCTCACACAACAGTAATATTGGAAAGACACGTAAGTAATGGTGCTGCAACATTTAGATGATGGAAAAGGTTTCCTTAGAGAAATATTAGCCACTTTGTATGACCATATATCTTTCCAGCCAGCACAGCACAGCGCAGCACAAGGACTGGGACATGAAAACCTGTAGTGACCAGGCCATAGCTGGGGCAAAACCCACCTCTGTGCCTGGGGAATAACACTGCAAGGGAACACATCTCCCGGTACGGCGAGAGGAGTGAAGCAGAGAGAGGAGCGCACTGGCAGAGGGGCTCAGAGCCAGCAAGCGCCCGTTGTTCTCCTAATTCATCCCTGAAAGCCTACAGAACAACACGGAGTTATCAGCCAGGGACCTGGTCCCTAATGTATTTGTCACTCTCTGTCTGATTAATTACTTCCCCCATAGCTCATCTCTCGGTGAGCTCTGACTTAGTTTCCTGTGCATGTTTTCATGCGCAAGCCCAGTACTGAAATGCTTGGATAGCAAACGAGATGCTTGTTCCAAAATAATTTTTCCAATGGATTTAATTTTTTATTTGATTAAAACCTTCCTAATAGGCTATAATCTTACTTTAACCATGAGTAATTTATGGCCAGATAATGCCCTTCACAGTAAAACAACTGCTGTGTAGTATAACTGGATTACTAAAAGCAGATACCATTGAAGCAGTTAGATAGCACAACCTGTTATTCCATGAAGTACAGCTCTCCCCTGGATTCTGCCAGGCTGTTTATTGACCTCCATTTAATTTCCCTCCCCAATGGCTGTTTCTATTTTAGCTTGCACGCTGGGATCCAGTGGAGAGGGTGGAAATCAGAGCAAAGTTTCATCCCTGGGATTGCAGTGGCATAACTACGTGGTTTTATGGCCAATGTATTAAAGAAAACATTGGGTAATTATTGCATTTTCAAACAATAATTATGGTGAGAAAAGAATTTCTACAGATTTCTTTCCAGAAGGACCCTCTGTGCCTTCCAGTGAATATGAATTTGTAGACAAGTGCAGAATAGCCCAGCAGTGGAAGTAAACTACTGTTGAGATAGTGACTTTTAGCACACCGGACAGACCCACAGAAAAACATTTCTGTCATCAGGAATAACTGGACACTCTTTTCTCCTAGTGTTTTCCATACGAGCATCTTTGAAGTGACATTAGAAAAGTGGTAGCAAAGCAAGCAGGGAAGTCTGATGTAAATCACCAGCCTGCTTTAATGACAGTTAAAAATAACCGATGCCCCTCTCCCACTTGTTAAAGCATTTGCACAGATACTCAACCACAGTCATGCAAGAAGCCCCTTTGAAATCAATGGCCTAATGTCAAGGACATCATTAAGTGCTGTGCTATGCCGAGGTGTGACAGTCCAGCTAGATTTTTTGTACGGCTATTTCTGAAGTGTGGCTTGTGCATATCATCAAGGCAAATTTTCCCTCAGCAAAGTATGCGTTGGATCTACCTGATCTCAGAGGGAATGAATGTTACCTGGGGAAAGATGGAGCTCATTGCTTCTGCAGAAAGGGTGTTCATGCATGTAGAAACAGGTAGTGTTGCCCAAGAAGATAACAGGCAACTAGGAAATGTATAGAATAACCACTGTACTCATCAGAGACTCATGCGGGTGTTTGTGAATATATCTGGGGAAGAAGGAAGAGGAAAGGAAGGAAAAGAGAGTCAGAAAGCAGATGAGGAGATTGTGGTGGGATCACCTGACAAATCAAGGCATGGAGCTGCTTGACTACAGATGTCTATCACAGAGCAATGAAACAATGTTTAAGTGATGCAACCTTCGGAGCTTGTCTTCCATGACGCAACTGAACAAACTTAGTCAGATTGCTTTATTTCACTGGGGCTTTCCTCTCAGCTGTCAGCAATAATTACACGGTTAAAATAAAAAACAGGTTAAGTATTATGAGTAGAGCTTAGCATTCACACATTTTGATAAACTATAGTCAACAGAGACTAAATTCTTGACTAATGTTTCAGATTATATGTCCTAAATTCTAAGATTTCTCTTGGGTGCCTTGTCATGGAGGCACAGCATGGTCATTTAGGGAATTGTAGCTCTTGAATAACAGTAAGAGAATCAAACTGCTTTCATCAGCTACATCAGCCTGTCTAAATTTCATCATGCAGTCTTCACTGGAAAACCCTGAGCACGTGGATACCCCATGGCACAGCTGTCACTTGGAGAAAGCACAAGAGACAGAACCATTTCCAAATGCTCTATATGAACCCATCCGTCTGACCAATAAGAAAAATGCCAGGCTCTGGGTATTTGGTTTGGCAAGTATTAGTCAATAGGGAATGAAGATCTCACATTAGATCCAGAAGCAGAGCTTCAGCTGACCTGCAGCCCATCAACAGCTGTGCAACCTCTGTGCAGCCAGAGAACGCGTTTATGGTGCCGCTGGTAACAGCCCATGATCTGTGACAAATGAACCCCGCAACGCTGCCCTTCCACTCTGCACGTTAATCATATACTGAGCCCCTGTACTGGTGACTTCGAATTGGGAAGATGCCATATGACCCCGAGTGGCTTATATAATTTATATAGTAGAATGCCTTTTTTCTTCAGAAGCTGTGTTCACTTGGTAGGTTTTTAGAATCATGTTACAAACTTAGAAGGATAGAGGTCAAAAACCAAAACCTCAGATTCATAAATAGCAGATAAAAGCTGCTCTGCTTCTGCAGCTACAATTTCAATGCCTTCTCTTCATCTTCTGTGCATTTTAATTATGCCTGTGACTTCCCCTTCAAGTTGCCACTTTTAGAGGTCGTAGCCTGCAGTCCTTGCCAAAGGGAGGACTGTAAGATGAAGCCCTCCATGTGCTGGAGTCAGTAAAGGAGGAAGCATTCATCAGCAAGTAAAAGGCAAAAATCGTGTCTTAGCTAGGTATTGCAAGCAAATGCTATTCCCCAAATAAGTTCAAGGAAAATAGATTCTTACAGGCTCCTACTATGAGACATTACGATAACTTTAAAACAGGTATGGATGTGAACTCCTAATGCACAGTGACCATCCAGGCTACAACTGCCTATGATGTATCGTCTCTTAAAACTCTGTTACGGAGTGTAGCAGGGCTCTCGACTGTACAAATGCTCCTCTTCAGGACTCTCATATGCTTTTTTCCTTTTGGAATACACTGCCGTCTCACTGAATGGGTGAGAGTCCTTTGCCTACAGAAATCTTGGCATTTAAGACTTCATATTTGAGCTGATACTTGGGGAAAAGTTGTCTAGTCAAACCTGGTGTTTATTTAACACCTTTAGCAGCTCTGCTTTTGGGATAGATTTCTGCCCATTTCCTGAATATGGGTAAGAAGAAGCCGTCAGAGATGGGATAACAGTGAGGAAAGCCTTTTGGGGTTATGTGCCAGTCTCCAGGATGCTCAGTAAGGTAGCGTTGTTTTCCCTCTGCATCCTTACCCCAAAGAAGGCGGACCTGGGGAGAATCTGAAAGTGTTCTTACCATCTCTGGTGTGCTGGAACTTGTCTGGTAAGCATAGGTCATTTTATAGATTTACCCTAAAGGATTTCTTCTTTTGGAGAGCAACTCTGACAAATCAGAGCTCTGTGAGTGCTTAATGTTGCGAATGGCATTGCAAACACAAACCTTTATTACAGGAAAGATGAAGCACACTTAAACCTTCTGATTATCCTCTTTAAATAGCAAGCTCTCTGTCTATAGATAGATCCAACTACTCATTAGAGATGGGCTGGTCTGCAGACATCACTGCACACAGACAAAAGCTCTGCCCGCTCTGAGTCACGCACAGGCTACAGTGCCACATTGGCTGCCTCCTTTTTAATGCAGGTTGAAATAAGCCTGGAATATATATCCACATAATCAGGACGGGGAGAGGAGTCAGACACTAGCTCTAACAATAAAACACATCGCCTTGCAATAATTAAGCTGTATTCATGCTATGAGGAAACATTTTGTCTGGTGCCTTGATCTCTAAGGTAGACACTGGGGCTTCTTACCAGTAAACCATTGGATCCATGGACTGTGACACAGCGGGAGAAGGTATGGTGGATGGAGACATCCTTCACGTACGTTGGAGGGTTGTAGCCTCCTTTCTCATCCACATCTCCAGCCATATGGAAGTGAATTGGGTAATGTCCCATTGTCTGCTGGCCCATATATTTCAATTCTAGACCTTCAATATGGGTAGCCTTAAAATCAAGACCAATCTGGAGAACAACAGAACATCAGTTAAGAAACATAAAAGACCGTTGAGGGTAAGAAGGAGGGGGAATACAGGGATAGGGAGGGTTGTACTGCATCTGCTAGAGGTTTACTGTGTGGAAGAGAGTCTATGGCTGCAGGGTGAAGGTAAGAGGGTCATGGTGGCTAAGGGGACCATAGTTGCTCTGTGATACCACCACTACTGCCATGGCTACATTTGACTTAATTTTAGAAGGAAAACCATTTGCATTTAATGTTTTCCATGAGTTTCAGTCAGCTGGGCTCAAATCAAAGTCCCGCGGCTGAGAACCACCAGAATTGGGATGTGGAGACTGTATCCTGGATGGGTTGAGCATCAGCCTGGATGGCTGAGCAATGTCTGCAGGGGCATGAGGTGCACTTCAAAGCCAAGGAACAGGCAGCAGCAGCGGGGTGGATCTGCTGCACTGTGGGGAGAGGCTGTTTGCTCAGCAGCTGACACGACGGATTTTTCCCTTTCTGCATCCTGGCTTCCTTGGTATGTGAAGGTGCGGCTGGGAGGAGGAAAGTGCAAGGAGAGGGCTCCAGCCTTACCTTGATGTGTCCCCCAAAGGTGTCGAAATCAAAGAAGGAGCATAACTTGCTGCTGTACTCATAGCACCGCCTCTCCATCTCGCCCATCACCACGACATTGCGGCTCAGCAGCCCCACTTCTGCCCGCATGTCGATGCCATCAATGACTTCGCCAATGTGGAGGTATGTTGCTTTCCCTAAAGGAACAAGATCCAGTTTCAGGGTTACTCTGCCAACGCTGCTGGTTTCCCCTTGTGCTTCCTGTGGTGGGGCTGGCGTGATAATGAAAGGAGTAACTGAGTCAGCAAAAACTGTTGGCCCACTCCTCAAAGGAGGGAACGCTGGAGCACAGGTGTCATCCAAGGTCTTGCTGAGATATTTGCAACAGAGGAAGTGGGATTTTTGGTCTTAAGTTGCTTCATTTAGCCAGGGAGTTAAACTGACAGTCTGTTAGACAAAACACATTTCCCACCTTGAAAAGGGACTGAGATCACTCAAGAACTTTTTACTTTGGATAACAATCAGCTGTGCATGAACATCCAATGCAAAGAAAATTGATGATGTAGCTCCTGAAGAGTCTAAATCCCCAAAGTTAGCACAGCGCTTCCTATAGTGAGACACTGGGAGCTGCTCAGATCCTACAGCATTGCTCACAGGCAAGCATCAGTCTGATCCTGCTAACACCATGGCTGTTAATCTAAGCCAGGAGAGGACTGGGCAGAAAGCCTTGCGGAAATTGTGGCTTGGGACAATTGCAACCCCTCATACAGCTTGTGGGCTGCAAAACCTCCCGCTGCATGCCCTCCCAAACCTCTCAATTTTAGATCCGCCTGCATGTCTCCAACTTGCTCTCAATGCTTTCCTCTGCCCTGGGGTAGTCAGAGTTGATGGGGTCTTCCATTTACCCCATGCCACATCTCCCTTTGCCAAGCCAGGTTGCTCATAACCTCCTCCACACACACACTTGGCTCCATGGAGGGGTTAAAAGCACAGAAAGCTTTTTAAGGTCCTGGCTGGACCAGAAAAGGGTGAAGTCCAGGCAGTGCGGATGTCTAGAAAGCAAAATAATCTCTTTGCTGTAATTTCATTCAAACACATTCATTCTCCCTCCTTCCTTCCGCGGCTTTCTGCAGAGAATGCATTTGGGAAAAGGTTCATCTTACTGACTACATTCTGTATTATTCCAGTAAAAATAAGTAATAAACTCTTTAAGTAAACACTGAACTTTAAGGAATGCTACACTTGCATGTATTTAATTTCAGTGGAATCATTCAAAGCAGTAATTAGAAACAAATGGCAAGCCTGAAGCCTGGCTATCGCTGCAAAGTACTTTATGCTTAAGCAGAGGTGCCAAGTCGAGGGGAGGATTTTGAACATTGAAACAGTCTTGTTTTTAACAAAAACATGATGCTCTGACTTTAAAACAAAGATAAGCAAACACCATTCACTCCCTCTTTCTCTTGGAGCTGGGAGCAGTGTAGTTTGATGGTTATATTGGGATTTGGGAAGGGTGAGTGCTCCACCTTGCTCCAAGACTGCTGTGTTGTGGGACGGGGTTCACACCGCTATGTGTGCCCTCTGCCTTGGCACCTCCGCCTTCAAAATAGTGTGACCACGTGAAAAACCACTCTCCGTTAACTAGAGGAGTGGTGACGGCAGGACAGGTGGACGCTTTTACCTGGGGCTGCCGTGGCAAGACAAGACTCCTCTGAGCTCCGGTCTCAGCCCCAGAAACAAGGGGCTGCAAGGGGCTGTGGGTTCGCACCTCACCCACGTTTGCAATTGCCTCCCTAGAAAAGTCCTGGGCTTCCCCGTGTTGTTGCCCTGAAGCCAGCGAGCCTCATCAGGTGTGTGGCCAAAACCAGACCCAGCCCGTCCAAACGGCAGCTTCGCTTTCCTTATTCACATACATTAAAAAAGCCACTGCTGTGCGTGTCCTCCACTCAAGGATACTCTGTGCTGGACCCCTGAGTGAATCTGCTAAGCAACACAGCTTCTCGTTACGAAACTGTTTTTAAGCTGTTATTTTTCAGTTTCCCCCGGAGCTGACCTTTCCTTGATTTACTGAAATGCAGGAAGAAGTCAGATAATCATAAGAACATCCTATTTCAAGCCACATCTCCAGGATTTGTGGCAGTGAAATTAGATAGGCAGTTTTGTTATTCATGTGCTGAGCTCTAGAATAATAAATGTCATGCTTGCATGTATTTAATTTAGTTTAACACCAGTCCAGACATGCAAAATAGCGTAAGCACTGACAGGAATGTTAAATATGGACTAACCAGTTTCTAAATATAACTTCTTGGGTGCATGTTTTTCACTTTGTGCTTTTGCTGACTTGACTTGTTTGGAGATAAAAGGAGAGAGAGAAAACAATTCCCTTCCAACGTAAGAATGGATTTTGAATAACAGCTCCTTTAACAGAGTTTTGAAAAACAGCCAGAAATTCAAGCTCCCATGGCAATGGGGCCGTGCTCCTGAAACGTGGGGGGACAGACCCTGGCACGGGAGCCCTCCAGGTGCTGTAAATGCCTGCTGGAAACCAGCACCGGGCACCTCCCATGGGGCTGGGAGCACCATGATGGGCATTTATAGATGCATGGCACTTCCACGTTGCCTCTGAGGCATGTTTAGTGATGGGCATGAAAAAAAAAAAACAACAAAAGAGGCTGCTCCGTGGCAAGTTCAGGGAGTTCACATGGGAATGGGAGCGCCAAATTTGCTGCAAATTTGAAGTTAGGCTGCTGCTCACAGCCAGCACACGGAGCCTTCCCAAGGAGCAGCCACAATATCTGAGACGCTGGGCAAACCCAAGCCAGGGATTTGCAAATCGTCACTGAAGTGGTTTGATACTAAGAAAGGCAACACTGTGCTTCGAATGTGGGAGGAATGTGTCTGCTGCTTCAGCACCAAAGACCATGCCTGTGATTGCCCAACCGCTAACAAACCCAGGGGTCACTGATTCACCATCTCCTCCTTTGGGCTCGGTCTTGCTGCATCCCTCACGGACAGATGTTGCCTTGCCAGCAAGCCAGGCTTGTGCCATGTTATAATCTAAACCAAACAAAGCCTTGCAGGGACACAGATTACATCTTCCCACAACAGGCCTGTGTGATGGACTAGGAAAAAATCCCTGGGTTTGCTGCTCTATTTGTCATACCGGTGCCTCCAGTTACTCCAAAATGTAAATTCACAGGGAACGACTACTTTAATGTGTGGGCTTGCCTGGTAGAAGTTTGATTCAGCAAAATATGAGCACATTTCCATGCTTATTACTCAAGACAGTGACTATTAAAGTCACCAGTTGTTGCTAAGGACAAGGTAATTATTAAAAGAAAGTATGCATTAAGATAAACATAGATGATCCTCTAATCAAGGGCATGCTTATGTCAACATAGCAATTCAAAGCAGAGTCTCTCCAAACTGTGCAAAGCTCCAGGAAAACCTGCTATACTTGAACCTAGCCATAAAACCTGGGTCTCAGGCCTTATCAAACCTAAGAAGGGTGGAATTTTAAAACTATTTCAGCTGCTACAGGTGTGGAAGAGTGCTCAGCTCTGGCGAGTTACACAGATGTCTCTGAAAACCCTCCCAGGTACACTCATGCATTCCTAAATGCCTTGGCTTTAAATGACACAAACTGCTAAGTCTCCCTTTCAGAAGTGAAACAGGCACTTGAAGGTCTGGGTTTGGTGAAGATAAAGTGGAACTAAGATGCTCCTGGATTTTTTTTTTCTCTAAAGGGTCTTTTCCCTTTAGAACCCTCCCTGTTCTCCTTTGGGCTCTCTAAGCCTAAGACCTTCTCTCTCACGGTCTTTTAACGTTTCCTAAACAAGAGTTTTTAAAGGAAATGCTAAACACAAACTTGTCTGTTCAACCCACGTAATCCAGTGACAGTGAATCCCTCAGGATGTCTTTAAAAATCAGTGCAACTCATTGTCGATGCCAGCCCAGACCTCGGTCAGATTTAGCATTTTTGTCAAACATTTGTCATCACTGGTGGTAATGCCCCTATTGCTTATATTTAATAACCAACAAATGTTCACACAGGCAACCTGTCAAATCCTCATTATTCTGAATTATCTTGATGGGGTTTGCTATTGCATCCCTAAGCCACACACTTGTAACGCAGCGCAGCATGGTTTGGGTGAGCTGACCAGCTTCCTGAGTCATGCAGTACAACCTGATGTCTTAATAAATAAATATTCCTCCGATTCATAACTTTTACGTGGAAAATTAAGTTTCCAGTAAAAAGACATACAGCAGAAAGGATGAAACTTTATAAGGAGTTCATAGCTAACTAAGCCTTCTTGGGACAGTTTCCTGCTGGGTAACTCATCCTATTATAGCCCTTCATCCCTTTTCTCCTTCATGGTCCTGCATGGTGTCCTGCAAAGGTCAGAAATACACGCTCTGTTGTAGGAGTGTGAAGAGCCTTGGGTTCGTGTGGATATTATTAAGCATATACTTCAATGCTGTGTTGGATCAAAGCCTCTGTAGCTGTTTGGTTTCAAGGCTGAAATGAGTGGATCTTATTGCTGCGGATAGGTGCGACAGGAGGATTGATGAGGACTGAGGGCAGCGCATCTGCTCGCGCTGGCTTTAACCGAGCACTGAGAGGTCTCTGTGAAATCTGTTAGTGTTTTATCCCAATGGCAGTGTCACAC
>NW_009213912.1:40106-100053 GCF_000690835.1 Fulmarus glacialis
CCCCTCCTGTCCCATCTCATGCCCTCTTCGTGCAGCAGCTACTGGGCAATCTACTGACATACTTCAGTAAATGCCAGGTTTTCCCTCTCTAACCTTCCAGATTTTTCCTCTCCTTATCCTGACATTTAAGTTTTGCAGCTGGGATGGGAAGATTAGGCAGCTCTGGTGGACAAACAGATCAAATCCTGGCTTAAATCAGGCCCAAACTCAACCCTTCCGAACTACTATGTAAACTTGAGCCTGTTTCTTTCAACTCTGCTTCTAGGCAATGCCCAAAGGTAGAAGAAAGAGCTCGGAAAGACTGTTAGGGCCATTTCACGACATTTCCTGCCCAGCCCTCAAGCACCAGGGTTGCCTTCAAAAAAGAGCTTCTGGTAATTTCCAGACAAAATGATGCCAACTTCTAAACAGAACCCCCTAAATCTCTACAAGTATCTGAATTCTGATAGGGGAGTAACTTCTCCCATCCTTACAGCACAAGATGAATGCTGACACTGGCTGTGAAGTTGTTAGACAACTGTGTATTTACATTTGTAATCCAAAGTTCTCTGCATGAAAAACATCACAGTAAACTCTGTATCTCTCTAGTATTCGCAACCCAATAAGCAGGATTTAAGATGTGTGTGCTTGTAATCACAGATTCACCAGCATGTGGGATAATTGGAGTAATTATGCCAGGCACAAATAGTTTTTTCATGCTTTATCAAGAGCATATAGGAGCACAAAAGAGCATTTAATCATTTTTGTTCCATGGTGAAACTTATCAGCATTAGTAGTAACTTCATACAGAGCAACCAAGATGCAGATAAGACTTGTTTCCCAGGGAAACTAGACAAAATACTTTATCTTTCCTACTATCCAGTTCTATCATAACAACACAACCCTTCCTTCCTTCCTTCCTTCCTCCTCCCTCCCTCTGCCCTGTACCGTCGTCCCTCCCCAAACCTTGTGAAGTTGGAAGATCAAACAGTTTTAATCTGTTCCCACAGAAAAAATAATCTAGGCACAAAAATGACAAGCGAAAAAAAGTTAAACAAAGGAGGCAAGTGAAGAAAAAAGTTCCATTTAAGTAAGCGACCATTTGACTGGGAGCAGAACCTGCAGAGCCAAGTCCTCCTGGGAGCCGGAGTTTTGACATTAGTGTAATTACCCCAATAAAGGAGTGCACAAGGTCAGTACCTGGGTGCCTTCCCTCACTTTCTACACTGAGATTTGCAGAAGTCCACAGTAAGACATCTAAATCCTGCTAAAACCTGATGGCAATTGAGTATTAACACTCTTAAGCTGTTTTGAAAAGACCAGCCTCTAATCAATCCATTTCTAGCAAGTAAAGCAAGTATGAGTTTTCAAAATATCAAATATAAATAGGACATGAGCTAACTAATGAGTTTGACTTATTTGGCACAATACGCTAAACCATGTCTATTAAAATATTACTAAACGATGAGAGCATCAATTATAATTAAACCTTGGTATGCCAAGTGGCTGCCACACCAAATTGTCTGTCCACAAAGCAGAGGTTTTCTGCCTTTTTTTAAACAAAGAGACTCTTAAGTAGTTCAGACATGACATTTAGGTTTTGTTTAAAAAAAAAAAGAAAGAAAAGAAAAAAATAAAGATTAAAAGGGAAATAAACCATCATGGGTAGGAATGGTTTTATCATTTGTCTTTCAAAGGGCAGACTTTCGGAGTTCTCAGCTGCTAAACTAAACCTCTTAGGAAAATTAGGCCATTCCATTTACTACAAATGACATCCCTCCAAGACCCCGTGTATAGATGTATCTGCGTGGAAGTCTTTTTTGAGAAGGAGCAAAGCAATCTTGAACATCTCACATAGGGAAAGGCAGGCAGACATTCACGACAAATGTCTTCTGGACGCAACTGAGAACCTAACGCAGCCGCGCAAGCACCGGCTGCGCGGGGGCTGCTCACCGGCGCCGAGGCTAGAGGCCAGCCCGCTGCTTGCCACGATGTGTGAGCCGCTGGGACAAATAAAGCCCTATTTAATGGTAGGGCGGAAGTCTCACAGGTAATTAATTGAATCCTAACAAGTTTCATCAAAGTCCGCGCTTGATCACGGGAGATTTATACAAGCACGCCCGTGCACCGACAGGTTTCAGTGATAGCCAAGTGCTCAGCGCACCTGAAAACCCTGCACGGAGGTGCTGCCGCCCGGCAGGCAGAGCTGTGCAGGCTGCAGGCACTGCAGGCACCACGGAGGGGAGCAGGCATGGAGAGCACCCACCCCCTGGCTCATCAGTGCTCCTTATTCTGGCTAATTGTGTGTCATGGCATGGGGCAATGGATGAAGTTACACCATGGCCGGGCATAGAGAGCTCAGGGACCTCCTGGCTCCTAAAGACAGGGGAGATCTCAGCCTTCCCCAGGTTTTATTTCGTCTAGACCGAACTTAAAATCAGGCAGATTATTTTATTTTCTAGTGTGAATGTGCTTTTGTTACAAGAAAGTTGGATGTGATTTTTATTACTGGACCAGATTTTGCCTTGATTTATATAATCAGTGAAATCCCATTGACGTCAATGGAGTTGCCTGGATATAAGTAAGGGCAGACTTTGGCCCTGGTGTTCATGTCATTTGTGGTAATAAAAGGAATGTCCTAATTCTCCTAAAGGGTAATCAGAGACCAAGAGCACAATTACTTTAACAAGTGTTTCCACTACTTCTTTACTTGAAATTCACATGAACTTTTTTGTTGTTTTTAACTCTTTATTCATTACCTTAAACTAACTTAGTTGCCATTGTTGTAGAAGATAAATGTAATTACATGAATTTCCCAGATCCATTAGATTATGGGAAGCCTAAGAGAAATATTCCTATGTCATCTTTATTTTTACTGACGATCTTCCAAGATCATCTTCATGATGTGACTTGTATCATACTAGTCTGGTACAGTTTTTCCAATAGCTCAAAAGTTGCTCAAGAAAAATATTCAATTTGGATATGTGTCTTCTTTGAAAGTACTAGTCATTTTAAGTCATAAGACTATGATACATTCAAACTGTGAATAACATTTTTCTTGGCTTGATGAACATCTCTCTTTCAGGCCATCCAACAATGAATGGCTAGAGCTCTGTGAGGAGGCAGTTGCCAAAGGAAGTATATTCGTACCTTCCAGAAGATGTTGCATCAGAGATAATGGTGAAGTAGTTCATTTCACAGAACTGAGCAAACTCCCTGGTGCATTGGATGTTCCAAGTGCCCTCATGGTTTCTCAGAAAGATCTTACTGTAAATGCAGACAAAACCTCTGCCTCGAGCAACTGCCACTGTATGAGCAAAAGATAACGTAACATGCATGATTTGCCACCAGGCAGATGCTGCCTTTGAAATACGGCCTCAGCTGTTACACACTTTTATATTGTAAAATAACTTTTGCTTCTGTAAAGTATAGCAATTAAAAGTTCTTGATCTATTCACAGAAGAGGCAGTTCACGTGGTATTTCCATGCTCTGTTTATCAGTGTGCCAAAATCTAGTTCTAGAAGGAAAGACCACTTCACAGACTCAAGAGGAGATATGAATCTCCCGCCCTGGATTTCACTTTTGTGCTCATATTGGTAATAGTCTGTGCTTCATCATAGTTATGCTACTTAGCCGGACTTAGCATCTGAAGGTCACTTTACAGTCATTAGTCTGCAATGTCTTTTCAGCAAAAGCAATTTGTTCCGGATTTGAGCTTGTCACCTTCAAGAGAAAAATGCTGTGGCTCTGCAAAACTTCCTGCTCCTCCTGCTCAGCCTAACTCGGGCAGCATCTGCCGACTCCATCTCCCCCAGGGCTGTGGCTCAGGACAACTCGCTTGCCACGTGACGCCAGAAATGTTTGGTTAATACATCACCTCTAAGCAATGCCGTCTAGAGACACGGTAAAAAGGAAACAGTAGCTTCAGTAGTACAAAACAGTATTTCTAAAATGTAAGATTACAGTTCTTGTTAAATATAACTTTCTTAGGAAGATAGCCAGCTGCACATTACTTCATAGCCTTACAGTCTCTCACGGTCTGCTCCTGCCCTAGCTCACTCTTCAGATCAGCTGGGCTCATCTCCTGCTTTCTAGGAAGTGATACTTTTTCAAATGCAGTTATGTAAAATTGAACATTTCAAATACATGACCTGTATTTGTTTCTCTTAAATAAATACATCCATTCAATAGTGTGCTTGGGGACAAAAAAATGGAGTCAGCTATGAAAAGGGAAGGCAGAAAGGAACCGGGATCAAGTTAGATGGCTTTCAAGCACGAAACGCGTTATGTTTCCCAAAAGCACCTAAAAACTAGCCATCAAATTCAGGTGCCTTTCAAATCTTTGCAATTCTTAACGGAGTTATCTCAGTGCAAATGACAGAATTTGTGTCCTGCAACACCAGCATGACAAGATGAAGCACCTTACCTGCTACCTTGACCTGGGTGGGTCTGCAGGCTCTGCATGGCAGTACTTGGAACTCCTCCGCCTGGTACATGGAGTAGTCGGTGCTTGCAACCACCAGCCTGTCTCCGGGTTTCCATGAGCTCACGTCATCCACCAGATTCAGGACCGTGCTGTTCACATTGGTGTCAATGGTTACCGTAAGCTTTGGTTTCACTGAAACGCCAAAATGGATGGGTGGAGAATTCAGTTAATCTTATCAGAAAATGCTTGCTCTTTTTCTTTTTTTTGCCTGGAACACGACCAAAAATGATGTTTTCCTCATGTAACAAAAAATAGTTAACTCTTCCAAACATGCTTTTTACTAGCTTTGGCTTGGAAAGCAAGCAAACAAGAAAGTGTTTTCCTTTAGTTGCAGGCAGGTGGATTTTCCACTAACCCCAGGACTAAATTTAAATGTAGCTCTTAGTGGCTCATTTTCACCACACCCACTTAGCAGCAGCACTTGTGGGCGCTGGGCACTGTTATTTACAGCAGCCAAGTGGTCTTTAATGTAATGACTGTTTTTTCCAGCAAAACAACCGTCTTCCACCCTCCTTTTCCCGCCAGCTGAGCGCCGAAGAACCCTAATGACCTGTCTAATGACCAGGTTAGGGACAGCGGTGTCAGAATTAATAACTACAAAACAAAGTATTACTTTCAAAACCTGTTGTCTCCGTACACTCTGATTGACTAATCCTACCTCATCCCAAAACACTGTAGCAAAAGACAAGATATTTACAGGAAGGGACTTGCCAAGTATTTGCCATAGCCTTGCTGGGTTTTTGAGACACCACCCTGTTGCCTCTGTTAGCGCTCAGGAATTTTTCCTGACATAAATCTTCAGCCGTTTTATCTGTGTTCATGTCAGTAGCCCAGCCGAAGTTTTAGCTTGGGAAATTACTCAAGTTGTTCTTACACCGAACAAGAGCCAGCCATCAGAAGACAGTATTTCTGCTTCTCCCTGGTCTGGCTTTCAAACATGGGGCACATACCAGATCTGCCACACAGGAACCGTACTCTATAGTGCTGGCAGCCCTCGCCCGTCTGGTCCTTGCCGTGGCACAGAAACCTGTAATCATGGCCACTCTTGTAGAAAACCTCAGTTGTTAAATTAGTTCCATCAAGCGTCATTGCCTGGAATGAGAATGGAAATATAAAACAGGTGATACCTCGAGGTGAAGAGATTTCACCAAAACAGCGATGCTGTCAGAAGAGGCTTTTGCTTTGTTTTGGGTGATGCACAACAGTTGTATAACAAAACAGGGTGACTGTTATGTGTACTATCCAGCAGGCACTCCAGCTGGTGCTCAAACACAGCTATTTTATCCGCAAGCTGCATAGATTATTGCTAGGTGCATGCCTTTCTCCTGTATCTATATTAAGACCATGTGCTTTTTTGGAAGGAGTATGCTGAGCTTCACTAACATCTGCCTTGGTGCCCTAGATTTTCTCTTGCTGTTGGTTGGAAGGCAGATGAAAACACTGAACACAGATGCTTGCACCCAAATGAACTCACGGTTTCAAGCCTCTTCACTGCACTCGTTTCATTGCTTGTGGCTAGACTATGTCTGAAGCTTGCAGAAGAAAGAGGTGGGGGTCTTACTTCTGCTTTGCATAGATCAGTCTCTCTAAGAAAAAAACAAAGCTGCTCCAACACCCATTGCTCCAAAAGGAACACGAAGAGGTGGCCTTTTCTCACGTGCAAGTACCAGCCTGTAGAGCTGCCTTGAGAAAAAAGGCTGTATCATACCAAGCAGCAGTGCGATATGTAGCCTCTCCTGTGTTCCTGCTCGGCACTGTCACCCCTCAGGGTCATGCAAAATTTCACAGTCTGGCTCTATAGCTTACAATTCTCTTGACCCTTTCACAAAAATGTGATGCATTGCATTGGGCAATCCAAATAACACGTGCATTTTAACAAGACACCCGGAGATAAGCCATCTTTCAATGAAGGGTCTGATCCTGATTCTCTCACGCAGGCAGACCTTCCTTATTAATGCATACACCCTGCTGCCATGTATAGGATTAGCACCGTCAGCTGAAGGAATGTGCCTCTGGCTGTGCCGCGCTTCTGTTATTATCATCATATCTTCAATTTTCTTGTATGTAGCATAGCTGGAGCAGGCCAGCTGCTATAAATCAGTGTGACTTTACGAAGGCAATGAGCAACACCAGATTACACTACCTGAGGATTTGTCCTAAGATCTGCAGGATAAACTGAAAAATGTTGTTTCTTTTTTAATATACATGGAAAAAAAAGTAACTGTCATTGAACAGAAGGTTAAAAAAGGTTTGTTTCTTGAACAGAAGAATATCTTTCTTGTTTCTCTTTTAATATGTGTTCTAGAAGGGGCTGTATCATAACAAACATCTGACCCCTGTTTTGAACTAAGTTGTCACTTCTAATATATGTATATGGAAGCAGAAATTAATGTGGATTTGCTAAGACCTGGCAGAAAATTATAGGGCAGTTTTTTCCTCTCTGTTCAAGAGGAGATTCTTTATAACCTCTAGCCCTGGAAACTTTCACTCATACTGTCAGCATTCCCATTTACTTCAATAGCTGCATTCTTGTGAATAAGGACAACTCCACTGGTTCAGAGTACGCAGGAACCTTAGGTTCAGCCTCCCACAGATACGAAGTATTTTATTGTCTTTTGCTAGGCAATGCTTCTACTGTAGTTGTTTTACCAGGTAGACATATAAAGTATATGGTGAACATATGCAAAAAAAAAACTTGGGTTTTTGCCCTTTTTTTTCTTGTCCTTAAAGAGGCTTTTGCAGTCTCAGAGAAGGTGTATGATTTCTCCTCAGCATGCTGGCCTGATGGCATAATTATAATGTTTAGCCCCAAACAGAATTCAAATTTCTTTCCACAGAGGAAAACCAATTGATTCCAAGAAATGGCTGCAAGCTCACCGATATTTTTTCCAACCTACTACAGCTGGTAGCTTTACCATCTCATTACATTTTGTGATTAATTTTTTAGGTAGGGTCCATTCTGGGACCATCTAAAAACTTTGAAATTTTCATGTGTTTTTTCCTTTTAATCTTCCAGCAGGGAACCACATATTTCATGATAGCATCTGTGCTGTCGTGACCCCATCTGTACTGCTTTTCATGCCAGAAGCCAGAATTTACTGAAAGGAGCTCAATTCTATAAACTTTTGTCGCAGAATGATACAAGGCTGGATACCAGATCTTGTTGGTTACGTATTAGAGCAGTAAAATAATTAGTGTCTTTTATTTAGAAACAAAAATTACTGACAAGCACAATTATTTTGGGATTCAGTGTCAGTCCGAAGAGGACTTGCCCCTCTAAAGCGAGTGGTAAGCTAGCCTACCTGGATGTCAATGGGTTGCCTACAGATTTTATCAGGATGAGCAGCTTTGAAGTCAGAAAGCTTCTCCATGTCCTTAGATCTTGCTTTATCAGGCTTCTCAAACCACTCTGTCCATTCTACATCTGAAGACAAGTGCAAACAAGAAAAGTCATTTGAAAGTCAAGCTTAATGAATGCAGCAAAAATGCATGAAACATAATATGATCTCAGATATCATTCACAAGTTTCTTCACTGATGATCTGATTCCTGCCTCTTCCTGCCAGTCTGTCAGCCACTTTTAATGATGCTGTGAAGTGTAACCAGCCAAGGGAGAGCAGAGTTATTAAAAGCTACATAATTGGAATATGCAGTATGAGCATTATTAATAGGTATGGATTTTGGATCTGTGTCCTCCTTAGCTGCCTTTTCTGATCTTCAGATCAAGTTACGACCAGTTACTGTATGTTGTTTGAAACATGGACATGATGACTATGCAGTCAAAAGAAGTAAGAGGTTGTGTGTGATCTCTTAGATCATAAGAGATGGAATTTCATACCCAGTGCAGTAAAGGAAAAAGGATCCCAGTTATTCAGAGTCCTGGAGACAATTGGGGAAAGAATCTGTGCGTGTTCTTCACTTGGGTTAGCAGCGACGTAAATAGCAGCTAGCAAGTCCACTCTTCCCAAATGGAAAAGTATTGCAATAAAAAGGATGATTCACCCTATTTGTCGACTGTCTACCACCGAGTTAAATGGCACACAGACCTCTTACCTTGAACCCACTCACTAGTTGAAGAGATGTTAAAATGTTCTCCATTCTCAGCTTTGAATAGTTTGAATACTTTGGCCACAGCTGACCCTTTGTGACCTGTAAAAACCAAACATTGGTAAAATCATTGAACGTAATCGATAGAAGTCAGAACTGAAAAGGTAATGGTCCGTGTGTGTGTTTGCATACTTTGGCTACATTACCCAGAATTAGCCCTGCACAGCTTCCAGAAAAATTTACTGATCTTGGAATGAGGCTTCAGACACTTTTATAACTGCTTGGACAATCACAAGGAAAAATCTTCAAAAATCAAGAGAGGATAAAAAAAATAATTATTTGTAATATATTGCTATTTTCATTTGACGTTGTAGCAAGCCATGTTGTTAGCTGCTCTTGAAAATATCATGAAAAGACACAGCCTCAAAAGTCTTCAGCTTGTAAGAAAATGGTTTTGCAGGAGTATTTGAGGCTACCAATGCAGGACACACTGATTAAATTTTCAGCTGGTGTGAACGGGGTTTGTTCCATAGCTTTGTGTCAAAGAGAGGTAGAGACCGAGCTCAACAGAGTTACATGAATTTACACTGGTGTAGGATCTCACCTTTTATCTCAGGGTTTGGATAACCTAGGTTATACCCCACTCAGCTGCTTCAGCTGCATTAATGGGAAGAAACAATATATACAGGGAGCATTCAATTAAATATGTCCAACCATCAATTGCTCACAGCTTCGATGTAATGCAGTGTCAAGTGAAAACACCATTGACCAAATTAATCTCAGCCGTAATTCCAATAACTTCCAGAGATAATGTCAAGCCAACATTTTGTGCATTAATTACCTTGATATTCAATGTGGTCTTCAACAGAAGAGGAGGGATTTCCTTTAACAGTAATAAAACTCCATGGATGCCTGGAAAATGAAAATGAGAAATTATCAAGTTATGTCATGTATGAGATGCATATTTTTTATAGCACAATGTTCTTGCATTTCTCAGGAGCATGATATTCAAAACAGTCTGATTAGTGTGACAGGCAACTTAGTTAATATTAAAAATACCTTCACACTACATTTCTTCAGTAAATATATCAAAAGAGGAAGAAGTCTGAAGACAAATCCCCACTTAATACACCCCTCTAACAAGTGTGTTTCTCTTTTAAATGAGTGTTTAAAGAGGTTTGTGTGTGACAAACCAAAGGGACACTGGCAACTCCTTGGGGAGCCTGAAAATCTTTCTTGTGTGTGTGTGCACTAAAGCATATGAAAAGAGGCCACTTCTGCTTAAATAAATTTAGCTCATGCTGAAACCTTGTATATTACAATCGTCTTTGGAATGACCCATGAGAATTTCTAATAGACAGACCGGCTGGCAAAGGGCAATAAAAAATACCTAGATAGTCTCTGGATATCTAGTTTCCTCATTTTGAACATTGAGCAGGGATAAAGGCTTATGAGTCTGAATTGTCCATTCAAACCTGATCCTATGTCAGAAGTAAGTTCATTACCGCCTGATGGTTATTGGTTGGGTAGGTTCAATAGCTATCAGCAACACTGAAAAATGACCACATGGATGAGTAAGCGCAATGGAGACAGAGACTAAAGTGCCTCCAATCTTGGAGGTGAACCCAATTAGTGGGGGTCAGGAGGGAGTTTTATCTTCGAAATAGGAGTAGTTCAGGCATATCTGCTCTTAATGACTAACAGAATAACAAATATGCTTTTAGGGTGGTAGGGAGACTGTCACCCTTACCCTGAATTTAGCAAACAGTCCCACAGATTAAATCATGTCTTTATAGTTATAAATACCCAGTGATTTCAATTGCATCCAGATTCACCCTTGAGTCTTGCAGGTCACCTTACATTTACCATCTGCTGGTATAAGTGAAGTTATAAACCACTCTGGGACTTCAGAAGACAACATATGCAGACATTGACAGATAGGCACTAAACCATGCACAAATCACCACTGGCGTGAGCTGGGCTTTGCTGGGATTCACAGCCCCGGGCTTTGGGGTCGGCAGGAGCAGGCTCCGGGGAGCACCGGCGCACCCCGTGCCATGCCAGGGCCCCACGCACGCACCGGGCACGGCTCCTCAAGGGGAGGCAGTCCCAGCGGCGTGTCCTCGGCCCCGGCACAGGACACGCTCAGCGGAAGCTGCCAGCACAACTGCCTCGGGAGCCTGCCAGCGAGCCAGATGCTCCTGCTGGAAAAATTGCCTGTGCGCCAACTGCCGAAGGCACTGCCGGGCTGTGATCTCCATCCAGGGAGAGAAGGGGGATGGGGCAGGAAGGACACTTTATCACTCAGCAGGCAAGATACATTTTCTTTTTAATTTTTTTTTTTTTTGGTCATCAAATTTGAAACAAATGACAAAAAAGATGATGGCCCCAAAATAATCTGAATAATAATCTAAAGACTAAGAAGCTAGCTAGTTCTGCAACTCAAGGTTTGGCCCGATTTCATATGTTAAAATACTCGTTTCTCCCAGTTATTTTATCACTAAAAACAGTTTTAAAGTCATTCAACCCTAACACATAAGGACACACGCAATCTGTTTGAGCTATATGAAATGAAGGGATCAGTAAATCCAGAGCCAAATCAGCGATATTTGGGTGGGATTCCAAAGAGAACAACTGTGTCATCAAGCACTGAAAGGCTTTCTTTTAATTTATTAGTAGAAGGGAAAAAAAAAAGCTCATGCTTAAAAGAGCAAACTCACTTTTCAAAAGGATTACAATAGAGAAGGAATGCAAGATTTTCCTTTCATTCCTAATGTTCTGGACTCAGCAAATAGACAACTGAAAGAGATGCCAGGAGCACAGAAACATTTTGGATAAATCAGCATTGCTCATTGGCTCTTCTACAGCAAGAGGGAGTTGCACAACTTTACAATCTGGCTGAATATGGAGCAACTGGAGATAGACAGGAATTTGTCCATATAAGCCCCGCCACCACCCCAGCCAGAAAACAACCCAGTCTGTGGTTGAATAGCCTGACTCAAGTGGCACCTCACAAAATGTGAAAAAGAAATCTCCTAAGCCAAATTACTACCTGGGGCTTACACCGTGATTGTCTCATGGATGCCCATGGTCAGCCCCAGCCACCAGCAGGGAGCTGAGAAGATCTGACAACCAGGATTCAGCGGGACCGGCCAGCAAACCCCGGGAGCCGGGCAGTGAGCGGTGAGAGGGTGTACATGGGCATGATGGAAAGAAAAACCCATCCACTCTCCTCCGTCAGAGCCTTCCTTTGCCATATGGGTTAAAGTATGTACACGTGTGGATAATTTTCTCATCGCCAAAATTTTTTATAAAAATCTTCCAAAAATTTCTGAAAAGCACCTGTCAGGTATATACATCCTTATTCATAGTTATAGATGTGTCTGAAACACAAACCAACATGTCTAAATCTTGCTACACTAAAGTGAAGTGGAAGTTCAATTTGTATAAGGAGAAAAGCTTGGATACATCTGACAAAGTTGTCTGTTTTCCACTCTGCCATCTAACTGCCTTTGTAAATCTGGATCTAGCTGCCATCCAGACAATGTTTTTTTTGGAAGTTGATGAACTCAAACGCTGAGAACACTCCTAAAAATACAGTCTTTTAAATAATGCACCAAGATGCAGGTATTTTTCCACATACCAGTACACCGGTGGGAGACAATATTTACCAATTACTACCACATTATGGTACCCACAATGTCCCTATTATTTATATAAGGAAATATTGTGGTATTTCAGATAACAGCATGGCAAGGATTAGCTTTTTGACTGCAAACAATAGCAATGTTGAAAGTCCCACATCCATGCATGAATTTCTATGGTATTTCCACTATAAGCATTTATGGCAAAGAAGTGAAAAACTAGCATAAAAACACCACAGCAGCCTAAAAACATCAGGTGCAACTTACTCTTATAAACATATGCAAAACCCATCAATTTCTTCCTGTTGCACAATTGGAAAGAAAAGTATCATATTCAAAAATCTTTCCCTGTTTCAGTCTTTGAAAAGAAACCCAGCAGGCTACTGGGCTTTAATACGGGGTCTGGGTATTTGAGAGCAAGCATTGCACTGATGGAGATAGCCTGGTTTTGCAGACTATTTCTCCAGCCTTGGTTGATTCTTTGAAATGTGTTATCTGGTGCACAGGAGTCCCTGTAATATTTGACACAACCTCTTAATCAACCACCCCAAATCTTACTCCATCTGCACGTGCCCAGGTGACACTTGTCTGTTCCCACAGACTGCTGTATTGAATCACTTCTCCCTACAAGAGTTTTTTTCATGTTCTGCAGTGACCCTCTTAGTGCCTGCACAGACCCTAATCCCCAGAGGGACAAACATCCTCTTAAAAAAAAAAGCCTACATAAATTCAGACAAACACAAAAAATATAATGGCTACAGTTGGGTAAATAACAAATATTCTCAACAGCGTGTGTGCCAACATAGACACTGTATTAGCCACAGAAGTATTTACAGTCCACAGCATGAATTCATGCATGCTAAATTTCTGTGCTGCACGAGTCCCCAAATATGTATTGGACAAGCTGAAGAATATGCTGTATGTATGTCTACATGTACTTAACCAGGGTTACATGGCTGTTATTCTACCCTCCTTAATGTTCAGCCCATCCAATCCACTGTGTCTATGTAAAAATGCTTCTTTAATCTTTGGGGGATGGCTTAAAAATAAATTGGAATAAGTAACTTGTGGGAACAATATCTTGGAAAAACATATTTTTTAATGTGAATCATATGCTATTCCTCAATCTGCTAATAAAAATACCCAATATAGACACTGAGTGCATCTTAAACTATCTAGTTAACGGCTAAAACTTCACATTGAGAAGTTTCCCTCTTTTTTTTTTTTTCCATGTGAAAGAACTTTGTGCCTTTGAGAGAGTGGAATTATTTGGACATCTCAGGAACATAATAAAGCCTCTGTGCTGGGAGAACTGGCAGGACTGGCACATACCTAAACCCAAGGTGGAGGAAATGCTTGCTGCCCAGTTTGGTCATTGCTTTCCTGGCTGAGTCGTCCAAGTTTCTAGATCCCTCATCATTCACAGCAACTGACAGGATCATGCCATTCGCAACTCTGCCCAAGTACTGGGCAAGACGTATGCTTTCCTCTTTCGCTCTGTAGGTATCAAACCTAAAGTGATAAAAACACCCGAAAACATTTACTTCACTGAGCATCGCAGCTTTACATACTGAAAAGCAAGTGCTATAAAGAAATAGCTCTTGTATTGTTTACAGTAATGATACTATCCCGTTGCAAAAGCGCTGTCTAACAGGGTGTATTAGGGGTTTCTGTTAAGCCGAATTCATTAAACTCTAGTTGACAGAATAGCAAGGTGGTGACACTGCTCACTCTTCGGTTTTGGAGATTACTGATCTAGAAAGAATTGTATACACATGCAATAACACCCATTTGAACAAGATGCTAAAACGTGTTTCTGAGCTTGCTGAGATGCTGTCCCCAACCATCCTCACATCTAGACAGTTGAAAAGTCACTCACCGATCTGAATGGACAACTGCTCCTGTCTTTGGGTCAATAACATGGACAATGACACCCCGATGGCCCCAGCTCCTTTCAAAGTAATATCCACCTTCTTCCATGCCACCAGGATGAAGAGTTTTGTTTAAGAAAGTCCAGGACAGCTTTTTCTTTCCATGGATCTCAAGAGTGCCACCCTTACTTACTCCAAGATACTTCTGCCCAAAGTAGGGATTCGGCTGGCTGCCGTCATCCGCTCTGCAGCAGGAAGGAAGGGAAGGAACCAGTTTGGGGTTTGTATCTGACAGTCAAGGAGCCTCTCCCCTTGTCCTGCTATGGCCCGAGGAGAGAAGTGCCATGATTTGCAACGCATTTCTTTCAACTTTAAGAATCAGCAACTGCCCACATTGTACAGAAGATAAATTATTTGAAATAATACTAGCAACTACTGAAGACCAGCAGCAATCTGGGACTCAGATTATATATGTTAGATTCATTACCTCCAGGCCAGAGGAGACCTGAAGCCCAGGCTGAATGACATGTTTGTGGTTTTAAATTCTGGAGGAAGTTACGACCCTAAAAAGGAGCTAGGATGTCTACTGGTTGTTAAATATGAGTTTAACATCCTTGAAAACCTAAGAGATCCTGTAGCAATCTGCAGGACATATATGTATTATCCTTTGGCTCACCACTCTCATGCAGAAAGAAAGGACATTTAGGGAGGAGAATTTTCAGAATAAAAGAACGCTTCGGGCTTTAAGTCTATTCTGAAAAATCAGCTGAGTGGTGGCAAGGTGCAGTGCATGCTGATTTTCTGGCATGCCCAAATATGTTCATCTCCCAGTAGTAGTTGAAACCAAACCCAAAACTGCATCAATTGTTTACAGGGCATTTAAATTGTTTAAGAAGCTACTGAACTTTCCACAGAGCACTGATGATGAGTATATCTGAGAAAATGTAATTTTAGGGTATATTTTGTTCCCAGTTGCGGAAGAGAGATCCTAGAAAGTTCTAAGATAATATTTTATTGTGCATACGTACCGCCCATATAAGATGATAACCACATTGCTTTGGTAAGGGCACATCTCACTGCCGATATGTAACTCTCCATCATTTTCAATAAGTATATGTCTAGTACGCAAAATTATAGGCTGCACGTTGTCTTTAATGACCAGTTTTCCTGTGTAGAAAAGGTTATGAAATTTGCTTTGACACACAGTAGCTCATCAGAGGTTGTGATACCATTGTGCTAAACCCAGTGTTGGGCTCTTATCTCAATTTTTGAAAAATTCTGCCCGTCCTCCCCAAAACAGCTGTCAATACAAATCCTAAAGACATTACACGTTTTTCATTCAGTCCAATTCTGGAAGAATGTAATTAAGATTTGCGTGGAAGAGGACTTATTCAAAACTGAGACAGAAATTTAGAGTTAGGATGAATAAAAGCTATTCGTGCTAGCAGCCACCAGCAACACTATGACTCTGTCCTTAGAGACAAAGAGGCAAATATGTGTCTGCCCCGTCCTGAGACCCTGAGAAAACAACTATTGCAGAAAGATGTTATCAGGACAATGATTTAGTAAAAAAATGTTTTTGAAGCAAATCACAGAAGTAGAACTAATGAGTATACTGAGGCACTTTTGTAAATTCTCCAGAAAGGACATCAAATATGTTGATTATAATGGCTAAGGAACTGATAGCATCTCAGCTACCACCCACCCTTGCACAAAATTAAAGCTGGGTTTGTCCAGTAGCCACCCAGTTCTCAGCAAGAAGCAGAAAGCTCTCCCAGCGTGAGACAGAGTGATTTAAATAGCCACAGTGGAAAGCACACTTCTCCCAGCCTTGCCACCAGCACGTTTTACCTCCGTCAGTGATGTGGATAGAGTGGACAGTCGCAGAAGAAGAGAGAAGGAGCTTCCTGCCATTACGGATTTCAATGCGGTTTTCTTCGTTGTGACCTGGGTTCCAGTTTTCTAACTCAGGATCCTTATCAGGACATGCGACAGCTGCTTCTGCTGGGTAGAGATGGAGAGTGAAGACAATTACCATTTGTTCAGTGCAAGACAGAAAGCCCATATCTGGGCATCTTTATAGTATCATTCTCGGTACCCCCCTTTCCTGACTCCCTAGAACACGGCAATATCGCAGTGCAGCAGAGTACATGTGGGTCACGGCCAAAAGAAAACAAACAACAGCTTAAGCTGTATGGTCTTCTGTTTTCTGGAAGCATGGAAAAACCCGCTACCCGATGCAAAGGAGTCTTGCGAGGGACGCAGTTTCTAGAAAACTACCGAGAAGATGCTGTAACTGAGCCCTTCCTGCAGTGACGCTCAGCTCCGTTCATACCACCCAGACACAAAGGCCAGGGAAGATATTGATGAAGGGATAAAACAACTACTACCTTTAAAAATGCCCCCAAAATACTGGTAGGGTTTGAAAAGCTTTGTTTAATGTAAAGATGTTAACATATGTTTGCATACTGTGTTTTCACTGGAGAGGGAAAGTAGAAGTGCTCAAACTAACATGAAAACACCAAGCACCAAGGAATTACCAGTCCACCCAGTAACAGAGAGCAACAGGAATCTCACAAGAGAGAGACTCTGGGTTTGTGAGCTTTTCCAGGCAGAAGCAACAAGGATTCATTTGCTTTGGGTTCACACATCACCAGTCCCCCCACACAAATTTGATTACAGACTGCCATGACGTGTTAGTCTAAATGGCTCTCATACCAAATCCAAGAGTCTCATATTGTAAGTATTTACTTAAGATAAAATATTTCCCTGATATAATCTCACTCGATATGTGAGCCTCACATCTTACTCTAATCAACAAAACTGCGAGTGTGAGAGTCCCATGTGTGATGCATATTTTCTGAGGGTAGAAACCTTTCTAATCCTAGGAAGCTGAGGTCAGTGGAAGTTTGAACAATGAGCCCTTTGCCATGAGAAAGGGTTGGGAGTTCTCATCAGCTCTCCATTTTTTATCCTTTGAAACAAAAACACCATAGGAAACCTACAGAATCCACAAATCAATGATAATAGACATGAGATAAACACCTTGACTTCAGCAGGGTTATGTCTCTAGCACTTAGTATAGTAAAGTTGGGTGGGTTTTGCCCCACAGATACTAATGTATTCAGTTAATGGAAAGGACAACGGTGTGAATCCATGCAAGGAAACATGTCCCAGTGCTGGTGTAGTTGACAGCGAGCTGTTGTGTGCTGCCACTGTGAAACTTGAGGGACATCTGTAATTCCACAGCAACAGAAACAAAATCTGTCCATCTGCATTCAGATTCCTCCACCAGGTTCATGTCTTAAGAAAACAATAGAATTGGACCAGCCACTGCCTTAATGTCTCCAGAGACCCATTAAATACCAGCTATCCAAGGCAAGCAAGGGACATTTCATGTGGGCAACATATGCCTTGGCTCTCTGCAAAATGTTTCCATATACATGAAGTGATCAAATCAGAGAGGGCTAATAACCTACCAGGTAGCAAGTCAAATACCGATAAACATCCAGGGCCTGATTTTGACTTGTGCCAGCTGAAAACTGGAAGTGGATCAGTAATGTCAGAGGCACTTTTTCCAATTTACAGTAATTGAGGAAAATAAGAAGGAGTTTCTGGGTTCCTACCAGAAGACACACAGAATTAATAAGAGTTGGAAAAGATAAATACTTCAGGCAGGAAATGGGACTTGCATTGTAAATAGATGTTCAAATATAATTGTAATAAACACTGACAACAAATTTTAAAAAATGAGCTGTTATTCCCATAGGAATAAGGATAATAGAAAAATTTGCTCATGATGAGAAGCTAAATAAACCAAAAGAATTGATTCAAATATAGAGGTATAATTTGTCAACTAGATTAAGTGGACAGGATAAAAGCTTGTTCATTTTTCCATTTACTTGGCTATGCCAGCATCCAAAAGAGCCTCCTGCAGTCTCAAAAGATGACTTGTGCCCTCAAAATTCATTATTTGGAAACAGAGGTAGACAGTGAAGCCTAAGGGGAAATCAAGAGGAATTTACGCTGATGTTTGGGATGACAATCAGCAAAAGCCAACACAATTCAGAACAAAGGACCCAAATTCCCAATTTCAGTAACTAATTCATACCAGGGAGCAGTAGCTGTGCACAGCACCCGCATCCGCTGCGCCAAGGACACCGGAGGGCTGAGCGTCTTCTGCCAGCTGGTCCAGCTACCTTGCCAGCTTGTACTATTACTCTCATTGTCATTTTTTAAATAACAGTGCAACTTCTACCCAGCACAAGGAACTAACAGAATGTTTTGCTTCTTGACCAAAAGGGCCTGGACATGGCAATGAAATGTTGCTTCATGCAGCTGCAGCGTTAGGGGCAAGACATATGGTCTCTTTGTTTTAAACAAATACAAGCCCTCAAATTAGCTCTATTTAGAATATGTATATGCAGCTTCCGACCCTCACCGCTTAGGAAGAGGACTGCCAGGAAGAGACAAAACCCAAGGGGCAGGGGTGTCCCAGCCCAGAGCTTTTTGCTCTCCACATCTGGGCTTGGGCAATGCAGCAAAATGCTCGACTTCATCTCCCACAGCCACAGCTATTAGGACCTGAGGTTTCTTTTGTTATTTCTTTGTGGCAGTTTGTTGGATTTGGGTTTGTTTTTAAGAACGCGTGGCAGAGTCTGAGGGATTCCTGAGGGTACTTTCACCTGCTCAGAAATTTCAGCCTTTGCCACTCCAGCTGCCCTCGACCGGGAGTATTGGCACATCAGAAAACTGCTTTTCTCCTGAGTTTTTTCACTCTGTCCTTGACTCTTCTTATATGAAGAAGAGTGAAAAGCTGCTCAATCTAAACCAGCAACGTCTTTATTTAAAAATAGTGTTACAAACAATGTCCTTTTTCCGCACGGCAGGAAAACTTACCTGTGCTTACAGAAGAGATTACAAACAGAAGAAAAATGAAGTTTTTGGCCAGATACTTGGAGGTAGGTAGAGCCATTCTTCAGGATTTTTAATTCTCTGGCTGGATACCTGTGAAGAAAGAATATCAAGCAAATGTCACTTTTTTTTTTCCAGCTCGTGCAAAAACCATTCGCTGCACAAAAAAGGTTATATCCAGCTTTATGCCAGCCCACACCCACTCCCGTTCAGCTCTATGGCCGAGAACATCTTCACGTTGCTTCGGGACCAGCCCGAACAGAGCAAGAAACCAAAGGTAGCTCCTCACCCTTTGTTTGGTTTAGGATAAACCCACTTGGGAATCCAAATAGTCACTCAGAAAGCAACCACCTGATGTAACCAAAAACGCCTTAGGAATGCAGTATGAACACATCCAGTGTCAAGACTCTCTAGGGCTGAATATTCACATGTGCAAAAAAGTAATGAAACACAACAGAAGAGGTGTTTGCAGAGCGACAAATTTCCATGAAGTAACCTTTCAATGGCACCTCTCTCCCCCCATACTACCCACACATTTTTAGCAATGGTGTTTTGTGCCCCCCCAAGATAAACCATACTCACACTTCCAGTCTGAAGCATGCTGTTTCTTAGATTTCACATCCAAGAAAACATTGTCTATTTAATGTGTCAGCCCAGAATTTTCTTGCAAAACCAAAAGCTGCTTTTGAAACCAGTCTACCTAACATTGTTTTCTTTTCTTTAGTAGCCAATCTCCAGCAAAAACAAACAAGCAGTGTCATGAAAGTCAAAGTTAGAATTAATGTGATTCTCTCCAGTGATTGATTCTGCAGCTCTGCCCCGTGCTCATGACAATTTATTGACGTGCATATTCACGCTGAGGCAAGGACACCCACTTCTGTAAGTGCCAATGCTCTGTATTCATAAGGCATTGTTTAAAATTCACATGTAGTCCTTGGAGCCGTTAGCTGTTATCATGTAAGCCAGTATCTCAGGAATATCGAAGACATTTATTTGTTGCTGTCATGTCACATCACAGTGATGAAATAGGATAAACGTATGCATCACACAGCTTAGACGCAAAAAAAGCAATTGAAAAAAACTCCAGGGTGCCCCAATTTCTTTAGGGCAAAACCCACATGTTATTTTTCATGTCACTTGTTAATACAAACCAAACAAAAAACACGAGAAAAAGATATGCAAGAAACCAGGATTTAGTCTGGAGCAAATTTTGCAGTGTATATATGCAAAACACATGTCTGTACTTTTCATAAAGGTGATATAGCTTGAAGTGCAACAATACGTTCAAACCACATGTAATCCAATGATTGTATTAAAAATAGCATTAGAACCAGATTTGTCAGGAAATATTCCAGCAGGAAAATGTTTGCTTGTTTTGGTATAGTGTATTTGACAGCCGTGAGCTCTGGAAACAGCAGGGCTCAGTACAGTCTATCGGGTGCTGAAATGCTGTTACAGAACAGTAGAATAGAGGAATGCACTTAGTAACGCTATAACTTCGAATGATATACATTATCAGAGAGCAATACCGTCGCCATGGAATTTGTGCCAGAACCAGGCTGCACGTGTCTGACATTTTAACAGCATTAACCATCAACGTCTGATAAGCCAGGGCTCTCTTAAAGGAACATTATTGGACATACGCCCAAAGCACAGCAGTCACCATTAAAATGTCAAGATTTATTAACAATTATTACACAGCCTAATCGGCGAACCCAATCACTAGATTCTGCTTTAACGATAGAGGAAAAACTAAACGAATGGTAATACTAACAGGATGGTCATTACAGATAAACAGAGTTTCTTACAGCGTGGACACAGCTGTATGTTACTGTTGCATAAAGCCAGATTCCAACTGGTAAGGTATTGGTCATAAAACACAATCAGATGATACAAGAGTTCACAAAAATAAAAAGAAGGGACTGAATTTTTGACAGGGATGGCATGCATTTGCTCTCCTATTGCTTCATAGGTAGCAAAGAAATTTCTTTGCTCTGGCCCATTAAAAACTCAGAGGGGCATCTCTGCTCCATCCAGCTCATGATCTTGTTTCTGACAGCAACCTGTAGCAAACTGGTAGGAAATTAGTGTGAGAAGCCTTTGCTTTCTTTAGAGCCAAGAACTTCACAGTACTTACCATCAGATTGTGCAAAATGGCTTCTGCTATTATACCCCCGGTTGCTCACCGGGGACTGCTTCCCTGATTACATCCATCTTCATCAGCAGAGATCAAAACAAGCAATCAGAGACTGGAAAGTCCTGTCATTTTTGGAGGCGTCAGCTGTGTGCCAGGCTCCAGTGTTTTTGTGGTGTCTGATCTGCCACAGTCCAAAGAATATCCTGCTTATTTTGTGACTGAGGTAGGGTGTTTGATTCGGCTCGCTGCGAGCCCGAGTTCATTGCAGTGTTAGTATTAACTGGCACTCGGGTTGGAAAGGCTGAGAGCCGAGAGGGCCGAGAGGCTCCAACTCCTCTGATTCAGCTCTGACTAACACACTGCCAGAAAAACGCTGCTCGGAGGATAATCTCAGGAATTTTCCTTCAATTAACATCTTTCCCAAATATTAGACACAAAGAGTGACATGTTTGATTTTACTGTTAAATATAAGAGGAGGACGAGATAGTGACTCTTTCCATTAATGACCCCTGCTGAAGACTCCGGAGCAGTTACCTCCTGCCAGGCAGCCGTTTCATTAGCCCCGCGCTCGGAGCCGCGTGGGGGTACAGCAGTACGCGACATCCCACTTGAACGGGCGCCACGTGGCTGAGTTCAGCTCTGACGTAACCAGCTATGTCAACAAAGCTCCCTGCAGATTCGGGCACTCTCAGAGCGTAAGGGCCATACAAGTGTCCTCCTAAGTCTATCATCTCCGACGTTTCTCAAATACCATCTGTGACTCCTCTCTTGGGTGAGAAAAGCTTTTTCATCTAGCCATTAAAAGCTGCCTGGCGATGGCAAGCGGGACTCATATCCCTGGATCTGGCAAGGCAGACTTTCTGAAATGATTCCCAGCTGCTGGATCTTTCCAAAAAGTGAACAATAGCAGCAGACAATGCTAAAAGTAGATGCAGGAAACCATTAGTCCTCAGCTGGCTGCTACCGCAGGTGTCGGCAGCGATACTGTACTAGAAAGCGCACTGCATGGACAGGAATCCACCGCCCTCCCCGCAGTTTTGATGCTGGAGGCAACACAGAGCAGAGAATCCCGAGAGCAAAACGGCAAAGAAATGGTCTGAGGAAGCTGGATTGTCACAGGCATCGTGGTGGGGTCCCACGGACACCCCGAATCCCGGGCGGCAGAGCAGAGCTCTCCGGAGCGGCACAGCCAGCCGTTCAGAAACACACGCCAGGCTCCGACCTCGACTCGCCACCTTGCACGACTCTGGGCCAACCACCCAAGCCTGGCACCAAAATTTTAAAAAAGTAACTCATGATATTGGGTATCTTAACACGCTTTTTAAGACCGGCTTGACACACTTTGGAGTGTCATCATCTGCTGAAGATGAGGCTCCTTTCTGGTATGTCAAGCAGGGCATAACAGGAGCATTAACCATCCATTACAAACACGGCAAGGACGGGAGAAAAGCAGCAGCTACCTGATCTCCCCTGGAAAAGATGTCAAACAGGAGCAAGGAACCTGCCCACAACCTGATGGATGCTACTGCTGCTACTGCAAGAGAGGCCACAGACCTGTGGGGGGGGCAGAGCGGGGATCCGGAGCCATCCCCAGGGAAAAGCAGGAAAAGCTCACGTGGAGAAGGTGCCTTTTAGCCTGGCGGAGAGTGAACTGTCAGCAGACGTTAGTTTGCACAGATACTTGAGAGGACCTGTGAGTAAAATCTGTGTTCCCCAGGGACCATCTCTGCCAGGTGAGATGCTCCAGGGGACCCTGATGGGTCAGGGCCATGGTGCACCCCTCGTGCTCCGGGTGGCCAAACCTGGACCCTCCCACTGCCACAGCTGATGCTGGGGTGTTAGTGGTTTGATGGCTAGGTCTGAAGCCTTGCTGCATGCTTCCTCATTCATATGCAAAGAAGGCAACATCGATTTGGAAGCTGATTCCTGAGAGAGTGAGGAGCTGTTTAATTAGTGCCTCTGCTATCTTCTTGCTGACATTGCACAGCAGCGACTGTCCTCTCACCCCACTTGGGGAATTTTGCATTTTAGCCCCAGCTGAGAAGATGGATTTGAGGAGCACATTTGCCTTTCTGACCCGAGGACGTGCCAGCTCTTGCTACAGTGACATCCCTGTGCCAGGGGAGCCTTCGCACACCCAGCCACAAGCACAGCTAAAGCCTTCGGACGGCCTTACAAATAAACAAATGCATTTCTAGGGATTGCTAATGAAAATGCTTTCCCAGTCCCAGTGCACGACAGCAGCATAGCTGCCTCTGCTCTTCATCTTGATCTTCTGCTTGCCACCCCGCCATGGGCTGCTCTTTTTTACTGGCAAGTAGAGGAGGATTAAACTCAGGAACAGACTACTTCTCAATGAAATCGATACTGGAGTCAAGAGCAGCACTCTGACTTTTTTCCCAATGAACCTTGGCTTCTTATAAATGTATCTAATATCTCTCCCTACAAGGAAGAAGGGTCTGCTCACGTATTCCATATATAAACATCACTGCAAGTTCCTTGATTCCTGTTGTTCATAAAAACAGATTCTGAACAAGGAGCAGGAGTTAGAGGAAATTTTTACAGTGAATAAACTAAAGGAAACTAAGGTGTTTGCAAATTTGTTATAATATTGGCAAACTATTTTGAGACAGAAATAAAAGGGAAAAAAAGAGTTATTTTAAAGCTATGCTTTTTTTCAGAATTAACTTTTTTTTGCAGAGGCTTACAGACCTTGAAAAGGAAAGGAAGCAATTTTTGGCTCAGCTAAAACAAAATCATTTGCAATTCATATCACTCCACCCGTCCGAGGCTGACTGACTCCCAGTTCCACATGCTTTCGAAGTGCTCAGCATTTCACTGAATTAAACCCTCATCCACCGCATGAAGTTTTCAAAGCATCGAAGTGGTGGGAAGCTGAACCCCATTTTCAGAGGCTCAGGGTACACCGACTTTGCTGTGCCTGCTGACAGTAACTCAGCGTATAGCCAAGCTAATGCTTTCAGGGAGTGCCAGAGCTACTGCGTTCCCACTGCAGAAGTGCTCTGGGGATACCCAGGACGGCCGTATGTCCTGGATGCATTAGGTGTACTGAACATGCCTGGATTAGCTGCAGGTCCATGTGGACATGCACAATCCACGTGGACTCCAGCAAGCGGGTGGAGATCCTCCTGCTCACGAAATCCCCGGGAGGAAAACCACAACTTTCCACAAATGCACGCCCACGCGACACTTACCCCCACAGCTTCACACACACAGACTTCTGGTGCATGCCAACTTAGCAGTAGCCTTTGAAAACATCGTCTTGAATGTCCCAAGGGTCCATGGAGGAACTGTACCCTCTGCAGAGCGTCCCTGGTTTTGAAGCCTTTTTTCCCTCCCAAGGTAAGGAAAGCGTGTGCAGTGGCTGAAGAGGATCACAGCATCCTGAACCTCTTCAAACTGCTGCTTTTAACTACCCAAATAACTGCATCAGGATGTAAATATTTTTCTTTTTGCTTTTGTGGTACTTCACTGTTTGCATCTGGCTCGCCACGGCTCCACGCCTTCCTCTCCAGGACATTTGCCCATTTGCTCTCCTTCTAGGGCGGGAGGAGGAATAGAGATTTTTCAGAGGTTTAGGCACATTCCTCTCCTTCCTTCACCAGGCCCCTCCTTTGCCAATTGTTTAGTCTCAGCCTGGAGTTAGAGCTCTGCAACGTTTTATTGGGATCCAGGGTCTGGACCTGTCACAGATTATCAAATAAATCTGCAAGAAGCTAAAAGCTTGCTCTGTAAGTAGTTGTTCCAACGTTGGGCTTATGCTCACAAGCCAAAAACATCTTGCTTTTCTTCCCCTGCACAGCCTCAGAAATCATAACAATTAAGTACTACTAGGAGTTCAAAAGGACTTCAGGGAGCTCCTTGGAGGGTCAGTCCCAGCCACTCAGGCTCTTGTACCGCTCCTCATCTCCACCGAGGATGTCAGCCTCCACCGCTCCCCGCGGGGGCCAGCCCAGGCCCATGATGTCCTGTGCATCACTCTTTATCTTACCTTTATCAAGCAGCATCAGTGATTTCTTCACACTTTCTAGCAAGCCAGGACCTCTCCCCTGGCCAAACCCGACTGCATCCTACCTGCTGTCGGGATGGAGCCACAGTCTCCCCCTCTGCCTGTAAACCTTTCAGGTGTCCTCTCAGCCCACGTCCGAGGACCACCAGGCGGTATGAGTCTGATGGAGGCAAGCGTCCCAGCCAAGGAGTTCAGTCCCTGCCCAGAGACACAATATCAGCTGGCCGGCGTGCGGATGCCAGAGCGACTAACTCACCAGGGAGCAAAAGTCTGGCCAACAAAACACTAACCTTTCCCTGTAGCAACTTGTTTGGCCATTTCTGAGAATTTCAAAGAAACGACGGGACGTTAGTAACAAAGCCTTCACCTACCTGTTTGAGCAACCTGTGTGACAAAGACATGGATAGTCTGAAATCGCCCGCCCCTTCCCTGCTGTCACCAAGTAACATCATGTTCAAACCAAAATGAGTCTGTCATCATTTCAGGGTAACTTTGTACTTAAACTGTAGTCAGTGAGGTCATCAGTTGTTTCTGAGTTCGCATACAAAGCTCTATTTTTGTCTTTACTTCAAAAACCAGCATCATAAACAAAAAATCAAAGAGAATTAGCCACTAATACTGGCAGTATTTCAGTCCCCAATGGGAGCAGAAAGTCAATTCGCGCATTGTCTGAAAGGAACGCAAGACTACCCAACACAGCACATACTTTATCCTGAGTTTTATTCCTGTAGGTCTTTAATTAAATGTTCACATCATCAATTCGCCCATTGTCTGAAAGGAACGCAAGACTTTACCCAACACAGCACATACTTTATCCTGAGTTTTATTCCTGTAGGTCTTTAATTAAATGTTCACATCAGTTGGACAAACATCACTTCATCAGTCATTAGCTAGAGACAGAAACACATTTATAACTCCTTGTTGCACCCGATATACTCAGTTCAATTAAAAGTTATTATTGTAAGATCACTGCATGCTTACCCGTTGATGCAAGCAGATGTTACTGAGTTCACCTAAGATGCCATGGCCGATGGACGCTTAGCTTTTTTTAAAAGCAGACATTAATGGAGGGAAAACAGGACTGAAGGGAGAATTCCCTACCTCTGCTGAAGTTCATCGGTTTCCCTGGATGTTGCTAAAGTTTCCACGCCAAATTTCATTTCCAGTCCCTGTGATACCAGAGAGCAGTTATTTGCCTTTGAAACTTACCTTTTGATCCCAAATCGTGGATATTTTGAAACACTTCTCCTTGGGAAGGGCAGCCCACAGGCTTTTCCCATCCTGCCCTGTGAGGCACTGCTTGAAAAATAAAGCTCTACCACCGTGGGTAAGATGAGAATATATTTATTAGTTATAAAATATACAGGTGAACACCATCGGTTTGGTACAATCCCGTAAAAACAAGAGCAGGTTTTGGTGACAGCGGTGGGCTTTGCCTGGCTGGCGTTACCCCGCGGGCTCTGCAGAGATGTGCTCCAAGTGGTTCTGAGGAAAAGCGAATTTTAGCGACTCGTCGGCATTAGCTGGACATCGATACTCTTTCAGCTTCAAGGGAATATAATGCTGTAGAGAAGCAGCTTTCTGATAACCAGCATGATTAAGGACTTTAATCCAGGAGGGTTTGGCTTGTCCTTTATAGCCAAGCATGGCAAAACTCCCTGAAAAACAGACACAAAAAGAGTGACCCTCTGGATGGGTCGGTTCCCTTATTAGCAGCACAGCATGGACTCCCTCCACGCATCACAGAAACTTCTCAGGCCTTCTCTTTTTCCTTGGATTAAAATAACAGAACATTTAGGAGAGGAAAAGGGTGATGAAAGAGAGGATGAGCCTCGCTGAAGCCATAACCTCACCGCATCCCAGATCTGCAGGTATTTCAATAAGCTAAGATAGGTTCCCAGATGTCAGTTAGCAGGAATATTGTTTTACTCTTTATTTTTAAGCATTGGTACTTTTTCATATTTGACTACATGAAAATGGTTAGGCACTTTGAATCCTTCTTTTATTAGTTTACATCAGTTTCTTCCTGTTATGCCTAAACTATTCCCCATGTCGACTCTGCTCTGGTCCTCTGTTATCACAGAGTACAAAGGCATTATGTATTCTTCCATTTTAATAATAATGTCTTGTGTTTATATTATGCTTTTCATTGCAAAGACTCCCAAGGCTATTTGCAGCTGGTTGGATCGAGACTATTCCTGTAAACACTTCTAATTTAAATAAGGTTTTGCAAAACCAGGCAACAAGACCCTAAATCCTGATCCTGCTGGGGTTAAGGGATCGGGGGTTTTTTGCATTATCCCTGGCAGAAGCAATATGCGCTTGGGAGAAATGCTCCAGCCTGCCCTGAAACGCAGCCCCCCAGCATGGACCAGTCCTGCGTGCAATCACTTTTGGAGCTGTGAAGTCAAACAGTGCGCATACCTGAATCAGCGGGAGAAAGCTCATGAAGCAGAACATAATTACCCAGACTGGAAATCAGGGCAGACACGTGGGTGAACACCCTTGCCCTTAGAAAAGCAAAACAGGGGCGGCAGGTGATCGGCCAGCAGCGTCTCGGTCCCACCGCCAGACACCAGCATCCCACCGAAGTGGCAGGACAAGGAGATGGCCACCAACCAGCATGTCCCCAGGATGGTGGTGGCCCTGCTTGCTGCTTTTTGTGCCCCAGGAGCAGTGGGTGCTGGAGGCTGAACCGAGCTCCCAAAATGACCTGGAAGTGCTGTGCCCAAGCGAGCGGCACAGGTGGTTCAGTGAACAAAGTTTGACAAAACAGACAAAAAAGATTGCTTTTTAATAAAAAAATGCGTTTCAAAAGTATTCAGGGCTTTGATGAAAGAATGAAGCAATGAAGTTGCAGGACAAAACCAAAAAAGAAAACCTCAAATTTTTGCTTTTAAAAGGATGAAAGAAAAAAACAGCTTCTCGGGAATCCAACAGGCACCGAGGTGAAATCACTGTCTCTGCTGTAAAGACTATGCTGTCCTCCCCTGGAACAGCCATAGCAATGAGCTTTGAAACTTGAACCAGAAATTGATATAAATTTCAGTAAAGCAGTAGGGGAAAAAAATCCCCAAACCCCCAAGAAAAAAAAAAGATGCTGGAAATACAGCCAGTTCTCCATCTGATCTCTGCTTGAGAGATTGCAAATGAAATCTTAATCAAGCTGGCTGGTTGTTTTCCTGATTTCCTTATTATTCAAAATTCCAAATTATTCATCCAAACCTGGACTCAATAGCCCCTCATTTTCCAGTAGGAAACCCAGCATGGATTTACTGGACTAATGATACCAATGGATTTCTTGCAGCAATCCAAGGTAAAACTGTAATAAGAACTTTCCAAAACTGGTGATTTCACCTTCCTTAAATCAAAAAAAAAAACCAAAACCAAAAAGCTCCTATTTCACTTCAGGCTATTTTCTTATTCATCAACCCTTCATAATGATTGGGTTTTGATTGTTTTTCCTTGCAAAGCAGTTGAATTTTAGAGATGGAATCTTTATCAAATGATTCTTTTGTTGTTGTTGTTAGAAAAACAAGCTCCCTTTAGGATGAAAAATTTGCAGCATGCAGCTTCTCACTGGTGAAGTAGCATCAAAACCCTGAAATAACTCTCCTATTTCTCACCATCCCTAAGCCAAGAGGTTTTTACTAGGTTACACTGGCATATTGTGGTAGGATTGATAAGCACTATGTAAGTATGTGTACATTTTTGGTAGGGAAACACACCAGTAATTCTTAAGCAAAAGAAACGTGGTAGAATAAATACATTTACCTTCCTTGTGGAAGACAATAGGCTTTGCTGAACCTAACCTGGTAAAAACAGACATTTCAGAGCTCCCCGCCACGTCTGCAATATCTCTAGAGCACACGAGAACAAGTGATCTGAGGAGAAGGAGAGCGATTACTGCATGATTGCAAAATATTACTTTGTTAAGAATCTGCAAGACCTTTAAGCTCCAATTCAGAAAAGTACTTAAGAGCTTGCTTAACTTTAAGAACATGCTTAAATCCCTTTGATTTCAATCACACGTAAGCTTTCCTAAGTTTAAGCCTCTGTTCAAATGTTCCTAAATTAAACCTGTGCTTTACACGGAATCAAAACAAGCACAAATGGCTGTTTGCAAGTGCATCCCTTATGGGAACATGACACTCAGCCGCAGAAGAAATTCAGTTGCTTTACAGTCCTGAGACTCTGAAACCATCTATATGCTGGGTCTGATTTTCAGTCAAGCCTCAGTCTGCCTTTGGCCCTCACAGACGTGCTGTCAGCCCCCAGTGAATTGCACCTGCAACGAATTACAGGTTGCACAACCGGTTGCATTGAGCTGAATGCCTAGACCAGCAAAATACACATCCTCTCAGAAAATCAAACCGAATGTACAGGCATCACATGGATATATGTCACTTCATGCACGTTTGATACATGTACGTACTCATGTGCATAAACACAGATGTAAAACTCAGGAGTTTTCAAATCTTTGGTCATGAACTGCTCAGAAAGGTATTGGACTGAAAGTCTGTTTTCTGGTTATTTGACCTGCTTCTGCCAGCAGCCAAGAATTTATCCATAAATGCCTGTTGTTCCATGTTTATGTGGCGACACATAAAACCACAAGGAATGTGGGACAGACACAAACAGAGATGATCCAGACCATTGCCAGGACACATGCAAGGTAACAGAGCCCGCAGGCAGGCAGGTCTATTCATTGGCTCACCCAAGAAAAGTCCTATTGGAAAATCTGGCACACCTACGATTTTCATCTGTCACAAGAGGCAAAAACAATCAGTAAGAGTAAACAGAAGCCAACTCGTTTCAGAAACAGAAAACTGAATCATCGGCTGCCAGGAAATTGCTGGACACCGGGAATAGGTGCACAGGATTGCAAATGCCATTGCAAGGACTTTATCTACTCCATGCTGGAAAATGAATGGTTAATTTAGAAGGAATTGACAGTTTTCCAGAAAACCTGTCTCTGTCTGCTTTAATCTGTGCAATCCTGGGAGAGAGATGCTGCTTCTCTTATTATCTAGGTGATATTTGGGATTTGTACATATTTAATCTGGGCCAGATTTCTTCAGAGCACAGGTTTGATTATGAAAGTAGGTCATTTTCCTTTCTTTGTCTATCAGCCACGGGTTGCTACATGAACTGGGCTCTCAGCAGTTTGCTTACCTCTCTTTTATAAATGTTTGAACATAATCAGTTATTGCACTGGCAGCGTTTTCACCAGTAACTGTGTCAAAGTGCCGCCTACTCACGACTGCTCCTGAACATGCATCTAGCACCATGAAGAATATCCCACGGCTATTGAACAGGAAAACTGTGTCATTTATCTGCAACAAAAAACAGAGGTAGGTTTTATGGAGGCAGGCTGGGGAGATTCAGACTCTGATCCTGCTTCTCCATAAGAAGGGAGTTACAAGCAAGGAAAACATCAAAGGTGTACACCCTGTAATTTTAAATGTATAATTAGTACAGGTGTAGTGACCTCACTGATAGATGGTCAGTGGCAGCAGGAAGCAAAACCCTTAGTTCTCAATGGGGTACAAAAACATGAGAAATGAGGTCATCAGCATCTTTTGTGTATTAGGAAGATACATTTGGGAAGCCGAGAATCCTGGAGTAAAATGCTTAGTTCAGTCTTAATACAGTTTCTTTCCATGTGGGGGAAATTACTGTCACGTGGCAAAGCAGATTTGACCACGGAGCAAGGGAGGGGTGCTGAGACAGCAGATGGGGGAATAGAGGCGACACATGGACTTTTTTTGTTTTCCCTGGAAATGTAAATATCAAAACCAAAATATTCCTTCTTGGTAGGGCTGCCCCAGTGCCCCAGAGAAGTTGGAGCACAAGTGGCTCCTACTCTCCTCCTTTCCTACAGCAAGGGCTCCTTCCCCAGGTTACACCTCTCAGGATGTGCCACGATATTTGCTTTTAGAAAGGCAAAGGCTGTCGGAGGTGCCTGGCACTGGTGCATCTCCCCAGCATCCCAGGGGCAGCCCAGCCTGGGAGGACACAACCTCCACCAAGGAAAGCAACAGCATACCGAGGTCAGAATGCTGAGCCCAGGATACGCCACTGTAATCCACATAGTCGTCCAAAGCCCGCAGGCACCAGGGAGCTCAGATACATCCCATCAATCTGAGACATGTGAATGCCTCCAGGGAATATAGGGCCAGACCGAATGACGGAGCCAAGTGTTAAAAAGTGGCTTCTGCAAGATGTCGGAGGATGCTGAACGCAATAGGGGGTCAAGGGTAAGGGAAACATGAATGTCTGGGCAGAGGGGAGCGAGGAGGAGCAAAGACAGACTAAATCTTTTGCCTGGTCCTGGCTGTCTCACGCTCCTAAGCCTGGGAAGTGTGTCAAAGTCTGGATGCACATGGAGCAGAGAGCAACCACCGCTGCAAACCAACCTAAACGCTGGCAAATGAAACAGCCCCGCTGCGTGTCTTGCCCCTGTCCGCACGCTGCAGGCCCGCCGAGGAGCCAGCCCAAGGGCTCACGCAGCCCCACGGGAGCTGGAGCTGGGCACTGCTGCACCCAGTTCCCTCAGTCCTTGGGGAGCTTGGGTTATAAATCTAAAACGTTTCTAACTTTTGCATTTCATTCAGCAAAACAAGAACAAAACATGTGCTTTGGGAGTGGGGGCTCCTCTGCTTCACTTCTTTATTTCCAAATTTCCTGCATCTTTTAAGATTTAGGGTAAGAATCCTCCTTTAGAGATTAATCTTTATCATTTGGCTAGCCCAGCCTTTACTTCAGCTAGGAGTACATGTGTCAGAAACAAAACTTCCTTTGAAAAACAATACTCTGCATTAAAGCTTTAGAAAAGGCAAAGAAGCTTTGTGGATACTACACCTGTCTTACGAGTGCTGCACACACGCAGGTCTCTGCGCCTCACCGCAGGTGAGGATGCTGCCTCCAGGAACACCTGCTTGCTAATGGTTTTGAATAAATTTTTGATGATGCAGCCAGTGCATGTGGCAAGAAATCTTGGCTGCTCAGACTCCTTAAGGATGCTGTACCGGCTTTGCTTGGCATTTGTTAGCATTAATTATAATTCAGCGGCACACAGGTATGTAAGCCTGGACAGTATCCTTGCAAGCATGATTTCAGTCACCCTTCACCATCTAGACAGACATAAAAGGCATGTGCAGGGACAACCTGACAGCTCCAAACCCCTTCAGTAGTGAATTATAGTTATTTTTATCTTCTAGTGCAATGTCAGCAGAGAAAATCAGAAAAACAAACTTGTTTTTTTTACCTTTGTAAACAATGACTTCTGGTGTGCTTTTTTTCCCCCTTCCTCTACATTAGAGTGGCGGTGTTAATTCTTCTTCTGAGGTGATAAAAGGCCTTTTTTTCCCTTAAGGGCTGAAATCCTCATCTGAATAGAATACGAACTCCCAGTGACTTTAATGGAGCTAATTGTAGCGGAGAACAATGCACTTGCCTTTTCCAGGGGAACTTCCCATTTCTTTCTGCCAAGACTCAGCAAGATTTTGCAGTAACTTTCCTTGGAGATAAAGCTTCCCCTGTTTAATCAGCATTTCAAATGTGATAAAACACAACCTACCTTAATGAATGCGGATGTCAAGTGGTTTTGTATGTCCGCCCTGCGGAGAGACTGGATCTGGATCCTTATATACTTGACCGAGGGTGTGCTAGTGATAGCAAGCTGCAATTACACCAGAGACAGAAACTTAAAAACTGGCTTGCTAACTGGTTTTCATCAACAAAATGACACCAGGTACAAATGCTCGTATCACAAGCATCACAAAACTTTAAGAATTCTTTTTTCAAACTGTGATCCTGGTTCTCACGTAAGTGCTCATCATTAAGACATCATTTATCAAAGGATTGTGGCAATGCTGGATGGAAGGGACCTCTGATGGTCACTCTGCCGCTAAGTAAGTTTAGAAGTTGAATATTAATTTCATATATTTTGCCTGGCTATAAGCTCAAGTGCAGATTTGTATGAGCCTGAAACAATTCTACAGGATTTAGAATGGGGTGAATTTACAGTAAATAAGAAGAGAACCTGGCTCTAATTTTCCAGTCACTCCTATCAACCAGAATTTCTTCCCAGTTTGAAATTCAGCAGCAATGTTGTACTTTGGAATTCAAAGTTAATCCAATCTGAGCCTTCTCAAGAGTCCTTTTTTTCTTGTTTAAAAGAAAGAAATGGGGAAAAAAGGTGCCATGAATATGCATTCACATGCTTCCAGTTGGGCAATTTCTTTGAGGCTATCTTTGAGGCATCATACAAAAAGCTACAGAAATTCAGAGCAACCCCTTCCCTCTACACAGGTTACAGGGGCAGATGCCCCAGATGCTGGGCAGATTCACGAGTGGGAATTCCCTACGGCTTTTCCTTATATGCTGTGAAAACAAATTGACCTTGTGTGGATGCACACTTGCTGCATAACCTCAGATGCTGTTTCATGCGGCGGGTACCTGCGGGGCCCCACACGCCCTGCACGGCCCGGCTGGGTGCTGGGACACGGGGCGCTGGGCAGCTGCTGGCCTCTGCGGGAAGGGGTTTGGGTCACAGCTCCAGGAGTCCCCTGGGTACATGTGCGCCATGATTTTAATACGTTCGCAGCCTTGCTGAGAGCAGTAACTGTGTCCTCTCCGAGCTTCGTGGGCTTGCAGGTGAACAAAGAGGTACCTACAAATGAGAGCAAACGGAGGGATCAGAGCCACCACGTGCGTAGAGGAGAAGCTGAGTAGAGGCAGGGTCTGCACTTGCTAAATTGCATTATCCCTCCCGTTTCCCAACATCACAAACCAACTCTGTCTTAGACCAGTGTAATACGGGGCAGCCATTGCAAAATGGGACCTGCAAGGATGCAGGTCGAGCTCCCCTCTCATCCTGGCATGATGAGACCTGCAGCACTTGCAGCCCGTACGCCCAAGCCAGCTGCCTTCACCAGGCGAGTGTCATGTCGGGCAGACACCCTCTCCAGCCCCAGGCACCCCACGCTGCTCCCAGCCGTGGTGGCATCCCACCAGAGAAAGAGCAGCAGTGGTGCTCAGGCTGTTGTGCAGAAGGAGACAGGCCTGCCTGGAAATATCAGCATCTCCCCTTCGGTTCTCCTCGTTGCACGGTCCTGGCCCGCAGGCAGAGCTTAGCCCCAGGCATGCATGCCAAAAGCTCAGAGGCAGCCAGGTCTTCTGGCCTTTGGAGTTCAATTTTTTCCTAGCTGTTCTAAGTATGTTTTCAATCGTGTCCATTCTGCAATTCAGGCTGAGGAAACTACATAAACAGCTCAGTTCAGCTCCAGGATCAAAAAGATACATGAGCTTTGAAGGGATTTTTTTTTTTCTATTTCTTTTAAAACTAAATATTTGTTTCTATTTGTCTGGAAGAGAGAATGAGTAAGCTTGGTTCCTCTCCAAGGATCCAGCATGTGGGGTTAAAAAAAGAAGGGGAAACATCCCACTCATTATGAAATAAAGTTTAAAAAACAACAACAGGAAAAGAAAAAAGCCAATCCCTTACCTTCTGTACTCTGAAAGGCTAAAAAAATCACTGCTGAATTAAAGAGAGAACCAAAAGGCTGATACTGTCAGAATTAGGTTAGACCCATCAATCTGCATGTACCAGGTCCAAATGGCTGCTGGCAGCTAGTGGCTCTTCCCCCACAGATGCACACGTGTAACCATTTTCCCCACTATTCAGTTTACAGAATTTGGGCAACTTTTTTTTTTTCCCAAAAAGGAGGAAAGGAGGATTAATTAGCAAATTGTTATTTCACAATTCCTATCATGAGAGAGACCTGGCCATCAGCAAGGAGCCCGGTCACAGGGAAGGCATTCCGGGATTCGATTGCTCATGTGTTATGGTCGAATGAATAAATATATCCCATCTCATTTTCAAATCTGGCACTTGTGGATTGATTCCTGAAGTAGCTACTTAGTCAGGTGAAGCGTCATGGGACCCATGGTTAGACCACAAAACACTTTTTTCCTCCCTAACTATTTTAGCTGACTGAGAAACACGGTTTCGTAATATGTTTTTTTAACCAAAGGTGTCCTAGAGTCTTACAAAGATAGTGCAAGATCTCTAGGACTCTCTTCATGCCTTCAAAATAAGAGATGTACTATGGTGCTCTCCTTTTTTCACAAAATCTAATTTTTAGAGTGTGATGATTTTAGAAATCTCCCTTTAAGGGAATATGAAGAAGTTGAAACTTCCCAAACTATCTCAGTGTTGGAGCTGCAGCAGTCCCAAGAGGGCTCCTTTTCATGGCCTTTTGGGGTCCAGTGGATTTTAACAAATATTTACACTGCACCCAAACCCGCAGCAATCTGAGCAGCAGGGATGCCTCGAAGCACCTAAGTCCAGGCAAGAAAACAGCCATTTTCTTAACGGCAATGCAAATCCCCGCTCAGTGATACAGACAGAGACCTAACCCAGGTACTCCAGCCTGTAACTCCATTTTGATCCGAAATCAGTGAAAAGACCATGCAAGATGGATGGGCCTGAAGTTTAACTGGGAGAAAGGGAAAGGAGGTGCTGGGGCTGCTAAGAGAAACACCCCAAGAGTTTGCTGCCCGTTCAGGGGCAATGCAGGGCTCACCCCGACGCTCTGTCGAAATAGAAGAGCCGCTCGCCGGTCCTGTTGAGAGCGCTGGCCCGGGAAGGAGCGGCAAGGTAGTGCTTTACGCTGTGCACCGTCCCTGTCCGACGCTGGTAGATATCCGCCACCACCTGGAAAACGGCTTCCCTGGGGTAGCAGAGGGCAACACGCAGCCAGTCTCCTCTGTCAGCAAAAAGGGGAGGCAGGGGGAAGGGGAGAAAAAGCACTTAAGGGCTTGAGTACAGGAGAGGTGGTCTGCAGCCAAGAGTACAGTCTTCAGGGGAAAACAAAGAAATGTCCTTTGAGGTTCTCTTCCTCCTTTAAAAAAATACAACAAATCCTCAAAGCCAAAGAAAATCAGATTTTTTTTTTGCTTTGTCTGGAAACAACGGCTGCTTATTGCGAAGGTCTGATCCAGGGACCCCGGCTGACCTCAGAGGACTTTGAGTCAGGTGCCAGGATGGCTTAAAACCAGAGATTTTCTCTTCCTTGCCCCACAGGGCTGCGGTACAACCAGTCACATACCCACTCGCATCTCCTGAGGCAGCCGGGGCTTGTTTTAGTTCATCCGGAGCTGCTGCGGGAGGGGGAATCGGCATCCAGCAGACGTTTCACCGGGGGCACGGATTCAGGAATTAGAAAGTAATCTCTGACTTGAACCAGAGCCACGGTCTAAAGGGACCTGCTTCCTCCACTTTACAGCAAAGTTTATTATTACGGTTTCCATTAAAATCTCCCTCTCCCCTGCTCTTTCTTCAACGTCAGTTTAGAATAACTAAGGGTAAAGTGAACTAACCTCTTAACTCTTGTGTATCACGATTTCAGCATGCATAAATTTACAAAAAACTGCCCCCGTAGCTTTTCTTTATCCTGCAGTTTGCATCGCCACCCTCATGGAGAGAAAAACTGGCTCCAAATTAGAAACCTTTGTTACACGACTCGGAGCCAAAAGATGCAGCTACGGGGCGCTTCAGATACTGATGGGAAGGATCTTCCACAAAACCCGACACCCTTTCCTGTCTGTGGGATGCACTTGTACGGTACAAAGCAGAAAGCCACAAGAAGTTTACACTTGAAAAGAAAAACCGAATACCAATATAATTAGCTTAATTATTTTTTTTCTTTCCACCCTCTGAAGTGGCTCAGTGTACCACACCAAAGTGCCTGAACCAGTACGATGGTTAGCTTTCTTCATATTACCAAAACCATCCAGGCTTTAAAGGTATTCTTTTAATTACCTGGCTTCCTGGTTAAAATGTGAGAATATAAATTTGACTTAGAGAAAGACAAATACCACCTTCATCAGCTGTCTTTCTGGGCCCTGAGGAAGACAAAGTTTCTCCAAAGTTCCCCTGAAATGACCTGCCACCCATCCCTGCCTGCAGAGCGATAAATGGGGGGAAACCACTTCGATTTGGAAAAATCTGGGAATCTGCATGCCTAGACCTCTACTTTGCGTTACACATGGAGAGCACAAAAGCAAAGCTATTTCAGTCTTTTTCTGGTTTTCTCATTAAAACAAAGCAAAACTATCTACAGGATGGAAGAGGGGACAGGCTGTTCTAGAATAATAATCAAAGCCACACAAAGACCCATCGGCTTAAGCCAGATACTGCCCTCTAGATTTTAACCAACTCCAGCTGTGTCATAACACAGGACAGCTAGAAAACGGATATATTTTCAGATTATTTGGCCTCCGACTAGAGGAAATGAAAGAAATGCACCAGAGCCATGTTTGTGGAATATTTTTAGGACGGAGTCCCAAGACATTTGGCCGTTTCATAAGGGTGATTTGCATTGCGTTAGCACATTTCATCCCCTGAAGACACCATCTTGTCATCTCCCTCAGATGCTGGGAACCGGCTTTGGTGCCATGCTACACTGACTGCCACCTCCCTGGGGAACAAGAAAGGCACTAGAAAAGGCAATTGGAGAGTGAAAGAAAAAAAAAAAGCATGAAAAAACCCACAGCTGCGACCCTCTTGAGTCCCCGGGGCATTTGGGAATATGAGTGCTAGAGCCTAGTGTGCACATGAGCAGGTTGAGGGAAATGCTGAAATAAATTATATCGAGATTGAAGGGATCAAATGAAAAGCACCTACTTTGGAGTTTGTGGAGGAAGAGGTGGAAAGAAGTGCATTCCCACAACAAAGGGCGTGGGAGGAGATGTGGGAAGGGAAGGCATTAGAAGTTATCCTTTATGTAAATATAGGAAAGAATAAGGTGGTTATTTTCTGCTTAATTTAGTGGTATTTTAACAGCTTCCTATTTACTTCTTTACTTCAGTTCTGTTTCTTCAGCTTGTGCAAAATCCGCCGTAAACCCTCCCAAATACCTGGCTGTGTGGCTGAACTGGGCTCCACCATCTCCAGGAAAAGCAAAGCAAGAAACAGCAGCGCTACTGCGGGACGGTCCACAGGACTCTGCCTTGCAGCTTGAGCGGACGGGGCTCAGATGCCTGGTCTCCATTGCCAAAACTGAGGGAGAAATGCAACCTCAGGCAACAAGCAGTAATCAGGCATGGGACATCTTGGGCATTGCGTTCAAGGTAAAACAGATGTGCGTGTGCCTTCCTCAGCCACTGCACTGGCCACCACTGACCTCCCAGCTGGGTCTCAAGTGCAGGAAGCCTTCATCTTTTTCAGGGTGGTCAATAAACTGTGGCTTCTGCTTCATTCCTCTGCTTAGACCTCTCCATTCTGTCTTATTTACCAGCTGCTACTCTGGGGTGAATATTTGCAGACAGAATAAGAAAAATAAGTCCTTGTTCTGCCGCTCTCAGTACCGGCACGTCAGCTGGTGTCTTTGCAGATGCCCCAGAGGCTTGGGGACACACGCAGCACTAGCAAGAAGAGAAAACACTGAATTCATAATAGATCCCAAATTACGAATTCAGAGTAATTTCAGACCCCTGCCTGAATGCTGTGGGAACATCTGTAACTTTAGATGCTCTCATCTTACAGATCAGCACAAACAAAGGGAAAAAAATCATTTAAAAACCAAAGGGGTAGAAGTCAGACTATCGATACACAAAATGCTGTCCAATGTAGCAATACACAGGACCTTTTTTTTTTTTAAACTTTCATTCTTAGGAGTTTCTTGCAAGAGAAACAAATAAAAATATTCTCAGGTGGAAAGTCTGACTTTGGAATTAGCTGTCAGTTTAGTGAAAGCCATCTTAACATGTGCAGAAAACTAACGAGCTATTTAAGATATTTTCACCCCAAAACTAAGTAACTGTGTTCACAATCTTTTCTAGTGATAAAGTTCAGTTCATTTTAGAAGTAAGAAACATTCTTCTTTCTTTTTTTCATTCTTGTTCTTAATCAGGTCAACATTTTCCTAGGTGTTTTTACAAAAAAAAATCAGCATTTGAAGGGGAAAAGCTAAATATGCACCAGCAAAAAGTCAGCATTTAGTGGGTTCTAACAGTTTCAAACACCACTTGGAAAATTTCTGAGAGTCCACCGACACCAGCACATATAAAACCTGATACTTCTGCCCCTCTGTTACTGTCATTCAACAATCCCCACAGTGTGTTTCATGCATTTTTATGAATGTATTTAGCCTGTTTATTTCCTTTTGGAAATGGTTGGGTGAAACAAACCCAAGGAGCCTTTCTTTTTTCACCAGGATATTGGCATTTGCAGTTCTGGCTCTTTCAGGTGGAGCAAAAACATCAGGCAAAGTGTTAAAAAACTATTCTTATGTTTTGGCAATGAGCAGGCTTCCTGGGATAAGCAAAAGCAAAAAAGGACAAGGGAAAGGCAAAAAAAGCAGGCAAGAGGTTTCCTGTTCTTGGACATGTGGTAGATACAGATCTGCACGTACACACATACATACCTCATTTACAACCCTCAGAACAACCTCCCCAGCTCAACCCCAAATTCCCAAAGGCAAAGCCACTCAGAAACGTGATCAAGCAGGCGAAGGAGGGGAGACTTTTGTGAGTGGTGGGATGTGAAGTGAGTCATGTAACTTGGAGGTGAGATTTGGCTGGAGTAGACACAGAAAGAGTGCATGTCTGGGACTCTCACCGCCTGGGAGAGGACAAATAACACTTGTTCAATATTGTGAACGTGCCCCTTGACTACATCGGATGGAGTATCAGTCCTGGGCAAATGGGTATGATCTAGTGCTGGGGTTGCTGGCTATGCTGGACATCAATCCTGGCTGTATTTTAGCTAAGGGAACTTCTAAGCCGATGAATATTACTCTAGAAAACATCTCCACCATGTTTATTGACATGGTGTGTCACGTAGCTGATGACGGTGGAAGTGCACAGTCCAAATCCTGATCTCACTGATGAAAATCTGGGGTAAGCTAATGAGGGAATGCTGTAGAACACAACTAAAAATTACTTTTTTTTTCCTTGGGCTTGAAAAAACAAGAGACTTTCATCCAGTGAGTCAGTCTCCCCCAACTGTTATTACTCCTATTTAAAAACAACCCCTCTGACATTTTGGTCAACATCTACGTGAGCTGAACTTTCAAAGGGAGTGAGACAACTGGGAATTTGAAACTTTCCTGTTCATAATATGGGAACTAAGCAGAAATCCCCATGTGCTGCTTTGGTTAAGTTTGTCTCTCACAGGCTGAATTTTGAACTTCAAAAGACAAAAAAAGCAAAGCCACCATTCAGCCTCCAACCCATCCCAAGAACAAATCACAGGAGGTCAATGCTCCTTGCTCCCAGTCAGGATACAGCTGGTTTTTCTCTCCAAAAATGTCTCCCAACCTCACAACAACCTGCTCAGCACCAGGCTGAATCTCCTCTGGCATAAAACCTGTCTTCAGGACAAGCCGCCTCCTCTCCAATCAGCATCACTGGTGGGCAAAATGGAGCAAGAAATACCCACACATCTCACAGGTGCTGAGAAGAGTGGAGAAAGGGCTGCAAGGAACCTGGCCAGGTCCTCACCACTTTCTCTCAGTTCAAGCTCTTCCCCTTCAACCCACGTTTCCCACCGGTTCCCTGCAGCTGTCACTCGCTCCTTCTCTTTTTCTAGATTTCTTTTTAATTTTCTGCCTTCAACTCAAGTCCATTAAACAAATCCAAACCCCCCACAATGACAAACACGGCTACTGGGCAAACATCCAGCAATTTTTTTCAAGACCTTGTTATTAAGGATAGACTCTTCTGGAAGACCGCTTGCTGCAGGAATAGTAACAAGTTAGGTATGTGTTTAGCTGACTAGAGTTGGGTGTATTGGGATTTAAATGCCTTTCCTAAATGTTGCCATTTAGGAAATGCCATTAAAAATTGAAAAGTATAGGCCACCTCTTGATATAAATTAAAATTTTTGGTTTTACCCACGTGCCTCCTTAGGCAACAAGAATGATTTTTGCTTTTGCGAAGCTCAACAAATTATAGAAGGGATCCTGCCCTGAAGTACACTTCTGCTGATACTCATGAAACCTGGGTCTGACTCAGACAGCATTTGGCTCACAGACAATTGTATTCAAGCAAAAACAAGAACTTCCTGCATTTAAATACAGTACATCATCTTATCATCTTTTTTTCCCACCCTACATGCTTTCATGGAAGAACCACATCCCAATTCAATTTGTATCTTTTTTAATGCGTTCCCAAGTACTCTGCCGCTGACTGTTGTGTGTTTTGTATTTTCCTGCCGCTGTGCCTCAGATGCACATCAGGTCAGGAGAGGCTGGTGGCCCTGAGGAGCCCCAAGCCCCACTCCATGGGCCAGGAGAAGGGTGAAAGCAAGGAAAAACCTTCAGGTTTCACGTGCCAGGCTTCAAAGTGACAAGCAGCCTGGTTTGCCACGGCCATCCGGGGACTGTCTGATGCTCAGAATGCTCTAATTCATGCTGTAAAACGATCACCTCAGGAAGGACATCTCTCCTCAGAGTCACCTTGTTAATCCCGGCCGCTGCCACCGGCCAGTTGCAAGCGCAAGCCGCGGAGGACAGAGCGCAGCAAGGGCCGCAGGCGGGGAGGCAAAGACGGGGCTTCGGGATCACTCGAACCTGGCGATGTCAGCACCCGCTTTTGGCCCAGCTGTACTAAAACGGTGCAATCTGCAACCTGGTGTTTTGGCAAATGTTTTAGCTTCTCTCCAATTTTAAAAAAATATCTTGTGGCTTTCATCCACTGGTTGACCTGTGGGTAATTTAAGGGATTTAAATAGACAGAAGGGAACTCAAATATATCTGCTGACTTCTGTGTTGTGTGGATGATTAACTCCGAATTACAGATGTTATCAGGAGGGGCAGGCTATGAAACCCAAGTAGCACTTTACTTATTATTATTGGAAATAGTGGTGGTGTTACTTGTATTACATCCAGATCTGGGGGATCGAGGTCAGAACTCCTGGACGTACAAGAACAAGAAAGCAGTCACAGCCTTGAACTGTTAGCTCCACTTTGAAATACTAATTTTGCCTTCCTGTGCATTTATCAATCTGGGAAGCAAAAGGAAGAGCTCATTTAGAACTAATCTGAAAAAGAAACAATTTAGGAAATATCCATAAACTGGGCAAGTCTGCAGCAAGCACATTCTAGCCTTGTCTCATTATCTTTGTTTTCCTCCAGACCTTATCACCGCTAAGGAATTTAATCGCAAAAATGACAAGTAGCTGAAAGTATGAATCAGACTGGCATTGAATAAGAAGCCGTAGGAAAAACACCTACCTACACAACCCTGACAAATACAAATATAACAAGTCCCCCAGAGTCTCAGAGCAGGCATGGGCTGCATCAGTTTGCTTGCACTGAAATCTCCACCTTTGGATGGGTTGCAGCGTCCTGGAGGCTTCATATCACCCAGCGTCCAAAGGCTCCGCTATTTTTAACGAAGAATTTAGACACAAACTCATTCCAGGCTCTTGAATTTTCAGATAATTTAGATTATTCACTGGTGAATATGTTAACAAGCCCTAGTGCAGGAGTCCAGCCTAGCAAATACAGGAGCCAAGCAGTGCACCTGTGCCCATCCCTGCACAAACAGGGGAAAGGCTGAACACACGGACATCTGCGCTTTTGCTTGCTGTTGACAAGAAATTTGGCCCTCCCCTGCCAATTTTTTTTTAAAGAAGGCTGAACGCATGCCCAGGCGCACACATGGACATCTGCGCTTTTGCTTGCTGTTGACAAGAAATTTGGCCCTCCCCTGCCAATTTTTTTTTAAAGACTCTCATAAGGATCCAACTTCTGCAACAAAGCACCAACGAACATCAATATTATGAGCCTCGCTGTACCCCTCCAGGTGAAGCTATGAGGGTGCCGATGAAGAGAGCCTGGGGAAGGCTGCCCTGCACTGTCCTTGGAGCATCTCTCAGGAGAGGTGCAGTACAAACGAAAGCCCCTGCTTGCAGGACTGTGGCCATCTACCCACAAAAACTACCCTTTATCCTATTAGCTGCTCACATTTCCCTGAATTCTCTCTGTCGAACCACAGCAGAGAGCCCTAATAAGGGAAAACCCTTCCCTCTGAGCCTTAACAGACCAAGTATAGAGATATTTGCCTGTGCTCATTAAAAACAAGGAATGTTTAATCTAATTGCCACTGCTTTTCAGGCTGCTTCAACAACACAACTCATTACACTATACTTCAGATATGTGCTTTGAGGAGATTTAATTCTTATCTTTAGATCTGCTGATAGCACAAAGAAGCCTGGCTGATTTACTGAACAGCACTGTGCCTTTGATAATAGTATTTGCTTTAGCTTCTTCTGCGATTAGAAAATTTGCACAGGCATAAAGCCTAGGTCATTAAATTGAAGGACTTCATTTCTGACTTTGCTTACTCTATGAAGTGCCAGTCTTTGTACTGTTTTCCAGCACCTGAAAGGAGGCACTTACTTGCAACCAAATAATGTTTTCCATCCTCTCCTCCTGGCTTACCAGCCTCTCCCCGCTCTCGTAACAAGCTTGATGCTCTCTGCGGGCCTTTGGGCTTCAGGATAGTAATTTTGAGGAAAGCCCTTAACTCAGTCTTACAGATAATTCTCATACTTCTGTGAAGCAGAAAAGAAAACCCGAGAAAACATACAAACAGCTCTGAGGGGGCCAAAACCGCTCCAACAAAGAGATGGAGCCCATGAAGAAGGGGTTTGAGGCCTCTGTTCATGAAGGTGTCGCACACACTTTATGCCCGATGAGAGCAATCCTCAGCAGATCTGGACTGGTTCTGGAGCACACTTCATTCCCGGTCATTAAAATTCCAGCCGGAGCTCTCCTTCTGTTCACTTGCCAAAACATTCAGAAGTTACTTGTCCTGCATTACCTCTTTCCAGAAGCATCAATACCCAGCCGCCTTCTCATCCTCTCAGGGAAACTCCCAGCCGTTAGACAGACAACCCTACCGATAGCTTAAAAAGGCATTTCTGCGGAGACAGCTATGCTCCCCAGCAGCCTGAAAACACAGCCTGCGGGTCTTCGCCATGGCTTTACATTTGCCCATCAGCCAGCTAGCGACACAGCTACCCTGACGAATGCAAACAAATACATCTCTCTTTGGAAGGGAAATTGCAGCACATGGGCGCAGATGGCAGCACGTGGAGACACAGCAATTTTGTTTGGTTTAGCTACATATTTTGATGGAAGTGAAGACACTGAAGACTTACTCTAAACAGAGTTTGAATCAGTGCGAGGAAGATACAAGTACTGCAGCAACCCTTCAGGTGCCCACGATAGAAAGAAAAAGATCTGCCCAGTGACTGTGCTCTAACCGGTGTCCTCCTCCGCTCAGTACATCCACCCGAGCGGTGCCTCTGAACTCACTGCACAAGACTCGCAGCTCGCAGAAATTTCAGCTGAGTCATGGTCATGAATACATCCCGACCAGCTCCTGCCCACCCCAGGAATCCAGGCGTTCCAGTCTTTTAATAGACGTCTGAACTGGCATGACTTCTATTGGGTCTTCTACAGTGCTTCAGAGGCAAGGAAAGCGTTAATCATGCAAGTATTCAACATCAGTGCTATGCCTGACCTCCACAGAAATCCAAATCCTGGTACACATCTCCCTGTCAAATTCCCTATTTCCCCTCTGACCTTCCTTTAGCCAGCGTAGAGCAAATCGCTCCGGAAGCATGAGGGCTGTCTAGCTGCAAAGGCAACATCCCGGATACATCTATCAACATTTTACAATGACAAGACTAAAAATAGTTTAATTGTTCACTCAGGTTATGTCTGAAATTATTAATCCTAGAATATTGCTATTAAAGTTCATCAGATGTTTTTTGGTTTGCATCACATATTCTGCACAGATGTTACTATGTTAAGAGCTCATTTTTTGGCAGATTATTCAGTATTTTGGACTAAAAAAGAACAAACAAAACATAAAGCCACTTGAGACAGGTAAAAGTCTTCCCTGATTTTTTTAACTCTGATTACTCTGGCCTCCACAATCTGAGATTTCTTCCATTCCAGAAATGATTGGAATACGATGTTTAATAAAGGTCATACATGGAACTGCTTAGGCAGGCATTTGTTTTCCTTCAAACTCCTCTTTTTCACCTCAATTCCTTTACCCTTCCACAGGAATCTCATTTCTCCATGTTTTTGCATGCAGTCTGGACATTTCACTATTGCCATTGCATCAGCCTTAAGTCTCACATTATAGAATGATAGAATCATTAAGGTTGGAAAAGACCTCTAAGATCATCGAGTCCAACCGTTAACCCAACACCACCATGCCCACTAAACCATGTCCCTAAGCGCCTCATCTACACGTCTTTTAAATACTTCCAGGGATGGTGACTCCACCACTTCCCTGGGCAGCCTGTTCCAAGGCCTGACCACTCTTTCAGTAAAGAAGTTTTTCCTAATGTCCAATCTAAACCTCCCCTGGCGCAACTTGAGGCCGTTTCCTCTCTCCTATCAGTTAGCATCCAGCATGCCTGAGGTGTACACAGAGCGGCCACACATTTCATTCCCAATTATTTCTTAGCAAGATGCTCTAAATGAAGTAAAGTGAAATTGTGGTTTTCCTTCGTTACAGTATATTTCTTGTTTATAGTTCTTCAAAACACATACCTTGCCAACTGTTTCTGGATCAGAAAAATCTACAAACCTTAGCCTTGTTCAAATAACTGGTTTCACACAAGACAAAGAGAACCACAACCACATTGTGGTTTTCAATAGTAAAATGTAGTTAAGTTGCTGCTTGAACAAGAGCTAAACTTCAAGCTGAGTTTTACCAAAGACCCAGTGCTGCCTTCAGATTTGAATCTGTGCTTGAAGACCATGGGCCAAAGCTTTGGCAAGCATTAATTGGCACAGTGACAGAGTAACCACCAGTTACCCGGCGGAAGACTTAGCTCTGCAATTGCAAGGAAATAGCTAATCATTTTAAGACAGATAATAATTGCAAAGCTCAGCTTGTCCGTGAGTGACTAATGGGTTTTCCTCTTCCTTAAAGTGCACAGATATATTAATACAGACAACAGTGATTTAATTCTAATAATGCCTCTGTGGCACAAGTGTCCAAACACTGATCCTCCAGCAAGTCGGTCATGGCCCTACAGCTACTACATCTTTAAATCAAGACCAGGTATATGTCACTCACTATAATGGGCACGTATAAAGATGAAACATTGCCCTTCTCAGCTACATTCCCATGGGGCTTCATAATGGGAACTAAGCACAGTATTTCTCCCAAAATTTCTTCAGCTCCAAAGTTCAGAGAAACCAAATAGAGCTCAAGCTTTTGCCAAAACTATCCTAAGCTAAAACCACAGCAGTGACACTCTGCTGGAGGAGCAGAGGATGGCTGTGGGGCTTGGTGGATAATACTGGATGGACTGGGGAACCCGCCAGTTTTACCAGCGGTTCGTGCTGCTTCACGTCCTCCGTGCCTCTGACTTCTTTCATGTCAACTATCAAAAACCTGCTTTGCAAATCTGAGCCTGTGTGTGGCTGGGCTGTGTGTAATCATGGAAGATTTCATTTGCATACCTCTGTCCTTTTATTATATTGTGTTTTTATCAATAACTGAGGAGTCACATAAACTGCAGAACCCAAGGTGATGGACGGATTTTTTTGTGGTGCTCATCTCTTGCAGCATCTCCTCTGTGCAAACCATGGCAATGTCTGTCATAGCTGAGCTGACTGGATTGCAGGACTCTCTCCTAACAGTTGTACCAGTGCAAAATGCAAGTAATTTCACTAAAGTAAGAACAACAGTACTAAAAACCATAAATGAAATTATGCAAAATTAAACAGATTGCAAGGGAAAAAGGTATTATCTAAAATGGATATATCCTGCTTTTATATAACACCAGAAGAAAACATGGGAAATAAATACAGCACAGCCTACAATTTTGCTGCAACTGAGTCCTAACGTTTTAAAACTTTATGTAAAAAGAAACAGTGATTGCAGTGCTGTTTGGATTACAGAAGATGTGAAGCTCCGTGCACATTCTGATGTATTTCTGCACTTTATATATATGGGAGATAAATTATGTGTGCAGCAACTAGTACAAACAAATGAACAAGAGCCAGAGCTCTCCTGGAGGGATTTCAGGGACAGCAGGCCAGGACTTACTTGGATTCTGTTTCAAAACTTTCTGGAAAGAGAAACGTCTCTGCACAGCAAAAAAGCTGGAATAAAGTGAAAGCAGAGGCATCTCTTTGCATCAGTAAGTGCCAGCCATTAACACCTTGCTTCCACGCTCTCAGAAATTGCTGAGACATTTGAAAGGTCACTTGTGAATAACCTGGGAAACTGTTAAAGCTCCAGACCTTTTGAAAACAGAACATTTTCTAACAACATAGGGCAGTACCTGTTGAAGTTGATCGGGTACAGGATAATATCCTCAGGTGCTCTGCCGTCCCACTGGATGATATAAGCCTGCTCGAGCATGACGACAGGCTGGTACTGCTGGTATGGTGCTCCTCTGTTCACGCCTTGCAACCGCAAGGGATGGGAATGGTATGCTGCTCTGGCAATGGATAAGGTCAGATTCTCAGGGCGTCTGGCCTGAATATAAAGCTGAGGGTGAAAGGAAAATGACAAACATATCCATTAAACCAGCCAGGCTCAGCCATAACATGTGCATTTGATCATCCTTGCCTGTAAATGGTTTTTGCCAAGGAAGAGCTCAGAACGTTTGGAAAGTCACTGAAACATTTCCAGTTCAAATAAAAAGGTAAAACAGAAATAGCATCTGCAGCCACTCGTGGGGACACCATGAAGTGAGATTCTATGGTTCTATGGTTCTGTGATATGAATTGTACAGCGCCATAAAAATGTCCGCTATTCAAAATCTTAAGGGAGAAGTGTAACTAAGGAAATATCACAAAGTAACTTTTTTATTAATTCAAATAGCTGCACTTTAAAAACAGGCTTATTCCATTGAAAATACAGAAAACTCTTAAGTTATTTCAACAGGCTTTGGATTAGGTCCAGTTATCTAATGGAATCCACATCTTCGCTCTCAAGCAGCAGACTAGGCTGAAATTTTGGGGGCTAAAACTCTACGGCCTGACTATGACCTCAGCTGAGGTCAGAGCAGGTGATCAGTAAGTTCCCTTTGGACCTGAAATCCCATCAATGTATTAATTGTTCTCAATCAAAACAGCATTTTCTGATAAAGAACAGTTGGAATGAATTCTGATACTGCAAAATAATAGCCCGCTTTTGTCTTTCTGGATAAGAGGCGAGAGTTTCTGTCCTATCACTGCAAACTTTGACATTATTTCCTTCTAATATGTGTCTCCAGCAAGCAGAGAATGTTAAGGTGGTAGCTGCTGTGCACTTACTACAAAATTAAATGCACCAATGATAAAATAAGCCAAGAAAGGAAGGAAATGCATTCAATGAGCCTCAAAAGTTCCTAAACTACAGACTACCAAGAACAAAAGATTCCTACAAACTTTAAGGTATTTGCGTAAAAAGAAAAAAAGCGAGCGAGAGAGAGTGCTATGCACAGCCTAAGCTGCTCACAGCAGCGATTGTTAATGAGTTCAAGAAAGTGCTGGAAGAGTTTGCAGTATGCTTCAACAAGATGATGAGGAAAGCATGTCAGAGATTTGTTGGTAACGTTTTCCCCCAAGTGCCTAGGGACCATGTCACAGGTCTGACATTAAGGATAATGATGACAGCTGTTTTGAGAATGAAACAGTAATTACTAGAACAAGGGAAAATGCCACTTCTGTGTTGATAGAAATATTTGTAAACTGACTTTGTCTCCTGCAATGACCAACAGTGGCCACTGAGTGAATGCCTTCCAGAACTGCAAGCCACCAAGGATGCGATTTTCAGTCCTGCAGAAATACAGTATATCTGGTGGATCTTGCAAAATGTTTATCATTAAAGGTCACAGTAGGTAAATGCCCTGATCAAGCAATCTAGATCCTACACGAAGAGACCCTTTTGCCCAGGTGGAGCATCACTAAGTCAACAGGACTCTGACTGGGAGCAGGGACTAGCTGAGATGTTTCCTGCAGCAACTGGGCTCAGCTCTGCAACAACAGTCCTGGTGGCTTGGTCCTTCTTGAACACACCAAGCTGCACAGAAAGCAGCACCCCACATTTTCCCCATTCATCCCTTTTGGCCTCCCCCGTCATTTGAGGGAACAAGGGACAAGAGGGGAATCCAATCCCTGTCCATGAATCCCTGACCGCCCTTCTGTGACGCTGATTCATGTCAGCCCTAGTACTTGTTTTTTGTTACTCCTTCAGGACTGCAATCAAGACCAACAGATTACTTTAGAAAAACCCCAGAAGAGTCATCCACCAAAAGGCTGCTTTTAATTCCCAATGAGATGAATGAAGTAAAAAGAACCCTTTGAGCTCCACCGGCCCCAGGTAGGTGGAACATCAGCCACTGTCCCAGCATAGTGCTCTTGGGATGTCACAGCGTGGCCTCTTTCTTCCTCAGCCTTTGCTTTGTGACACCTTTACTCACTTGAATGGAACTGAGAAAACTTTATCACTTTTCTTCCTTCTATCTACCTTTGGAGGGGTAAAACACTTGTGAATAGGAGTGAAAAGGAGAGTAACATTTCTAGAATGAAAAATCCATCTTCCTTAGCACCACCTCCATAATTTTTGGTTAGATCTACTGAAATATTTAAGAGAAGAAAGTGGGTCATAAAGATACTTTAAAATATGAGAAGTGGTGACAGCTTAATGTAGTAGTAGAAGAACTAGTTAAAATGTTATAAAATGTGAGCCTTCTACTTGCCTGGATGGTTTAATGAACACAGTTGTCATTTTAGCTGCTTAACACTTCATGCTAAAAAGATGTGTCAGATTTCCCTGTGCTTACATGGCAATTTTCCCAAGTAGATTGTGAAACTGAGAAGATAAGTTCTTTTACAATTCATGGGGGATCTGCTATTCAGCTGGATAGCCAGTATGAAGATAAGCAACATTCAAAGTATTGGAACAGAAAATCTTGATTTCTGAGAAAAGGTTTCCTTCCTTTCTAGTTTCTTTATCATTGCTTTTGTCCTACTGTGCTGTCAGCTGTCAAGCTGGGGCAAAATGAGAAGTTCAAAACACACCTTCTCCTATTCTGGTTGTTTGACTGTTCAAAAAAGGTTAATTTCCCAGAGCAAAACATTTTCTCTATGAAGTTTCCAAGTGAAGACCCTAAAATTCTTTCAGAAAGAAAAAATGTATCTTTCTTTCTATAAGACATGCTAGGATCAATTTTGGCCCTAAAATTGAGAGCAGCTTCATTTACATCAGCAAAATACTTTGATTTTCCATTGGTGCACATCAGAGATCAAAATTGGACCTCTTTGTCCAAATACAGACACCATTAGCTGAAAAATATCTAGCGGGCTTTTCCTTCCTCCCAGGCTGTGAGGTGCTGACAATCCTCAAGCATCGCAGATACCCTGGGACTGTACGGTTTCAGCTGTGCTTAGAAAAGTGCCGTTCGCTACCTACTGCATCTCTTGCTTGCTTTACATTTAGAAGCATCAGTACCAAAACCAGCTACACAGGCACTGAATACACAAGCAGATACCAGCTGAAGGTATATAACTTGGAGATGAAGGATCAGTTTGCAAACATTCACTGCCAGGACAGAGTTAACAGAAGTGGAAGAATTTCTATTTCAGCAGCCTGCAGTAAGGCAGTGATTAAGTGGACTGGTGAAAAATCAACAGCATTGCCTGAAGTATTTTATAATAGCAAGGCATCAATTTTTCAGTAATTCAAAACTGACACTAATTTAGCTAGGTAGCAGTCTCTCATGACTGTCTAACACCTTTTTAAGCTTATAAAAGAAAAAAAGAAAATAGCACATACTGCCAAAAACTCTGCTTATTTTAATAAAGACTAATACCAAGAAAGAGAAGTTTCACAGCCTCTCCTGATGAGTTGCTGTGAAGCCTGCGAGGAAGCAGTAAGTCCACAGCTTCAGCTGCCCAGTGGGAGCCAAGGCACTTGTCTTACAATTTATATAAAAATCAGAAATGGTTTAGGAATCTCATCTACATTTTAACAAGTAATGCAGGTGTTGAGGAGTGCCTTTGGAAATCTCACCCACCTACATGGAGGGAACTGTGAGATGAGCCCCTCCCTACATTTTTCTTTTATTACTGGCTTTGCAACAGCTGAAAGTCCGGTTGACGGGACACTGAGGACCTCAGCGCCCCGCTGACGGAGTCTGAGTGACTCACAGAGATTGCCAGAAGATGTGGTGCTGCCAACTCTTGTGATTTCCCTGTGAGTCTCCCTCTACTTGGTGTTCTTCCTCAAGGCCTCGCTTTATTTACATTACAACATGAGAGTTTCAGCTGTCATTAAAAAGCCAAGGGTTGGTCAAGACCAACCCTACAGGCTCCAGAATCAAAAGGGGAGGACAAAAAGACCTGACAGTTCTTGCTTGTGTAAATCGCGTGATTTTAAGCTGGTCCCAGAACCCTTTTTTGGTAGTGAAAGGCAACGTTGGAGCCAAAGCACGAGGCATTTCTTAGTGCTCCCTGCTGAAGGAAGGTCTTGGACACCACGTGGGGAAGGTGGCATGATGCTTCTTGGAGACAGTGAGGAGGAAGGGCTATGAACCAACCGTAGGAAGGTGGGAATGTCAACCTGAGTTGTCAGATTAAAACACCCTCAGGAAAGTCTGTCCCCAGGATTTTGTGGAGCTAGAAATGCTGCCAGAGGAATAGGTTTTCCCCAGGCATTTCCTTTCCTGGGCAAATTACATCCAGGAGAAGATGAGCATGAAAAGTGAATGAAAGAAACCAGGCAGAAAGGCATTAGCTGAACTCTAGGCACTTTGCTCAGAAAGGATTTGGCTGCAATGTTAGCTGAAGGACTTGGATCTCATTTTTCCACGCCAAGTAGCCCATCCCTAGGCTGACTATCTTGGGCCCAGTTCGGCAGTAATATAAGAGTCACTATTTCCTTGAACTGAAAGGACATTTTCACCTGCCTGCGCTAGGGAAGAATAAAAGTTCTTGTCTAAAAGAGCTACGTGAAAAGGAAAAGAAAAACAGATTTTGTAACAGAGTTGCTAAGATCAAAGCAAACCATCTTTCTCCATAATTGGATTCACTATTTTAGGCTTTTGATCTAAAATATGACACGCAGAATTTAGCACACAAACAAATCATCTGTTTGCCAAGGTGCTGAGAACCAGGGTTAAGCTGAAATACGCCAACGTATATACCCTCCAAATGAAATCAAACCCTGCTGCACAGGACCAATTTCTTCTACCCCACACACATATATATTTCCCTACCCAAAACCCATAAAGTGAAGCATTTAATATGAGCTTTACTCATCCTGCTGGATGCTGATTAGTTGAAAAATGCTGGTAAGTAACATATCCCAGAGAAGCAAATGTTTATGCTTGCCTAAACCTAGCCAAGGAAATTTTCTATGGCGGAAAAACTGCCTCACCACGTAGAGTGCCATAACCGGGAGGGTATTAATAGAAATAAAAACATAAATGCCTACTTGTTTACAGTTCTGAATTTAACTGTTAGGTTGCCAGAGCAGAGAATATCATTTCTCTAGAGACACAGAGCAAAATGTAAGTGCCAAGCACAAACCCCCAGTTCAATGGGAGTGTTTCACAGGAGCCCAATCCTGTTGCTGCCTAGTCAATAGCAAACCACGGGGCATAAGTCCAGTGTCTAGACACTTAAATAGCAACTCCTGCTCTCTGCTGTGCAACTAAAGCAAATACATACAAATTTTTGTAGTTTAAGGAGACATGCATAATCTGGATTTGACTGTGCACATATTATGTAGGCATAGAGGTCTCAAAGATAATTGCATTCCTAAAAGTTTCATGCATCTCTCCTTGGAGAAAAGGGAGCAGAGTGCTGTGTCCGACTACCCAAAATGCAAACCCACCCATTACGACACATCAGAGAAGCCACAGAGAAAGCACTTTCAGAAATCTCCCAATGTGGAGAATCCATAAGTCCAGGTTTGAAACCCATCCTGAGGTGCAACTGTAGGAAGTCAGGCTCTGCTAATCCCCACGCTCACACAACTGTATGTTACAGTGGGAAACCTGAAGCCTGCTCCCCTCGAGGCAATTTTAATGCTGCCCGGTCTTCAATGACTTCAGGCAGAGTTTCATCCCGTGCCACACCTGCTGATGTCTGGGCAATGTCTACTGACTCCCAATGAGACAAGAGTTTGCAGCATGCTCCCAAGTGCACAGAAGACTCTTAACAAATAAATAAATAAATTACACCTGCTGTATCTCATGAATTCTGTTCTTATTTTAAGATCACTTCATATTCCATTCCTGCCTTTCATATCTAGCCGTGCACCCCACTGCAGTCTTTATCTGACAGTGCAGGGCTGTTCTCAGGGGTAGGGAGAACATAATGGTCCTTCCAAAAGCCACACCTTGTGCGAGGGCTCCCAATACCCCCTCTCCAACCTCAAACCACGTGGTGCTGTGTGCACCCACCGCAAACAGTCTTAATATTTGGCTTGTTCAACACAAGGAGCGGAGACCTGGCAAGATGTCCAAGTAACTGGAGGTTTAAAACAGGCCTGGCAACCTTTTTTGTAAATACATTAATATCCTTTAGAAGTGGAGGAGCAAGGAGAGCCATCTGCGATCTCTTACAGGTGACTGTGAAAGCTGTGGTGAGTCATGTATTTACAGTATGCTCTATCCACACACAAAGCTCTTGTCGAAATTTGAGCAACATACAATGAACCACAATCTGATTTTGAGGTCACATTTTCCCTCCATTTACCATTCTCCTCTTTCTTTCTTTCTCTGCTGAAAGGTTACCTGGGATTTGCAGCCCTTTCTACCAAGAGGTTGACATTTCAGCTAAGGTCTCTAACTCAAGTGTGCTGAAGAAAACTGCTGTGAAGGTTTAAGACCACCCTGACCTAAGACTGACCATCCCTCAGCCAGTGATTTCTGGATGGGAAATAAGTGTGAGTTTGCGTCTCAACCACCCATTTCACCATCCTGAACACAGTGTATCAGAGGAGTATCATCTTCCATTGCTGAAACTTGATTCACCACTTATCCACCAGAGCCCCATGATAGAGTGGACAAATGCCTGGAAGCAAGAACTAGAAAATTCCAAACTTTCCCCCAACTCAATTTCAACTTGCAGCTCCTTGTGGGCAATGGGAAGACACAGGGCTCCTTACAGCCATGGGTTGCAGGCAGTGGCACAGAAGGAGCTTTACTGAGCCTTGGCATTAGGCAGATAGCACTGAGAGGAGTAAAATTATACCCAACTTATTATTCACCTCTTATGGAGTGTTAAGTAGGTTTCGCTCCATCACCCCTCAGCAGAGTATCTGAGGACACCCACCCAAGACGCCCAGCGACGTTGCCTGCAGCCGGCCCCCGTTACCTGTGCGAATTTCCCGGTAGACATCACCCCGTTCCAGCGCGGGACAGTGAGACACCCGGGATGACGCAGCAAGTAGTTATCTGCTCTGCCTATGAAAGTGTCCGGATAACCTGTCACCGAGCCGTCCAGATCATGGAAGATAGACATTTTGTCGCCGTCATTATCGTTGTTTCCAAACCACTGGCCTGATCTGCCAAAAAAAACTTTCAGTCCAACCTAGCAAGAGAAAATAAGAAGAAAAATTACTGGTTAGCTCTAAGTAAGGACTTGGGTTTGCAGTGTTTTAACAGCCAAAACAGTGATACAGCTAGAACCAGAAAGCTCTATTGTTTGAGTAAGAGTTTTGTTTTGCCTCTTCTATTTAGAAAACTTTCTGACCGCATTGGTTTTCCCCCGCATTTCTTAATCCCAGGAGATAGTTTCACAAAAGTTAGACTTTTGGTTCTTTGAAATGCACCCGCACAACCACGTATTCCTTGAAATCACGCAGCAATAAATTATGCAGTGGCAAAAGGAAGAGGATGACTCAAAGGATAGTGAAGTACCGGAAGATTATGAAATTTACTGAGGAATATCACAGCTGCGATCAAAGAAACAAAAATTACTAGATATTTGGTGAATTTTCTCATATGTTTTCTATGGCTGCTCTGAGCAGTTCAGTGAGTGCCATTTTTTTCTAATTGTTCCCCTAAAACCTTATAAAATTCATAAAAGTGACAGCAATTCTCAGAATTGGCTCTTGTGCACATTCTAATATACCCCCTGAAGAATTTTTTTTTAGGAAAGAGAAGTAACAGGAAGCAGCATTATCCTCATTAGGCATAGCTCTGTTTTCAAGATTTTTCAGTAGCTAAGTAAAAGAATCCAACGTATCCATGATATGAAAATCCAACAAAACAAGGGAACTGCAGATGTTCACCAAAAAGGCATGGAATATTTTAATGCCTGCAGAGAAAATTATTACAGTGTGCGACAATTAAGTTCTGAAGTAATCAAGAAAATAATTACTCCAGGTCAAGCACTCTGAATGAATCCTGCAGCAATGTGTATAAAAGCAGACGGCATAAATAGCGACTGGATCACGCTGACCCAAAGGACTGTAATTTGTTCCATTTAGCCCAACTAATTTTAATTGGACTGTGCACATGAGTAAGAATTAGAGTCAGCAGGATTAGGCTGCAAGTTTACTAAGGGCTTTAAAGGCTTTATTTTAACAATAATAAATGGAACAGTTTAGGAGAATAGGAGGGTCATTGTGATTCTGAGTTAGATGGAAAGTCCCATTGGCTTAAAAAGAATGACCACTGCAGCAAGAACTACTTGCAGAATAAAAGTCTTAAGTCCTTTAAAATTAAACTAGAGCCTAGAACCATTTTTCTGCCACCTTCTTGTCTGAGTCTCATAAACAAACACTTGAAGCAGTCTCATTTAAAGGAGGCTCAAACACATGGAAATTTAATCTGTATTTTTGAGTGTTTTAAAACTTTTCCTTACTGCACCGCAGGAAATTTTTGCTCAAAGGGCTACTTGGCAAAACAGGAGGATCCCAAAAGTTGCGTTTTTTCTTTCACTTTAATTTATAAAAGAGGAGATACTAAAAAAATGTAAACACTGTGCTGCAGCTCAAAGCTCCATTATAAATACTTTGTGACAGTGAACTTCTGGAGTTGAATATGAAAATGAGCACTTCACTGGGGAGGAGAACAAAGTCAGCTGTACTTCAAATCAAACTAAGGCACAGCCAGTACAGCTTACATTTGATTAACACTCCCAGTGTTTCCATCCAGCAGCAGACAGTTTTGGTGCTAATGCTAATCTGATCTCTAACATTCTCCTCTAAAAGTCTGAAAGTCGGAAATGAAACGGAAATGTTAATGAGCAGTGTCACTTCTTTTACAAGTCTCAAGGATACCTTACTTATGTACGCTGAGGGATAGGGGTGCACTGAGTTTGCAATTACAGCAATTACGGCAACGTATTTTTTTCTAAGTGAACAAACATGAACAGAGAAAAGACTCAGCTTGTCAGATATGTATGTCCATGTGGAGCTAGGAATGAGCTACAAGAGGTGCAGAGACAGGTCACGTCTAGCTACCACACTACTATTCAGACACCTAATTTTCATTAGGTGTGGACTACCTGGGAGTGATATGGTATAAAGGTTACTTGAATTACCTGTCAGAAGCCTGACAGGGAGTTCTGACAGATGATGGTTATGTGAGTACGTAATCTCTTAGGAATATGCTAACTCAACCTGTCCAAGGCAGCACACCTTACACAGCTGCAGACAAGTCCTGAAGACTGCAGTGGAAAACACTTTCTATGTTAAAATTTAATGATGTACTGGAAAATAGCATAATAACTTGCAACTTTTTCTAAAATTCAAGTATTGGCACAAGCTGCCAAAAAAGCCATGTCACCTTATCACTGTTATCATTTTAAGGAAACCACTTTCAACCAGTGTGAATCTTCCTCTGTTTTACCACCCAGAGACTCCGCTCTCATTAGCATGGCTTTTCCTCTGCTGGAGTCATGCAAGCCCTCACCCTGCAAGTTCCCTTCGGTCAGGAGTCTCTTTAGGGTTTGGGGTTTTTTTTACTGCCCTCTTTTTCAGGGGATGACAGACTTGCACTTCAACTCGGTGTCTGCTTTTCTTTTTCCCATCATGAACTGTTTGCAAACTTCTGTTTTGACGCAGAAACCCAGCACTAAGACAACACAGGCCAAACATAGTAAAGGCAACATTAGGAAGCGCCAATCTCTTAGCCAGGCAGGACTGCAATCCCATGGGAGTCACTAGCCAATGCCGGCCCCTCTGAGTTCTTCTGGGGACCGCAAACCCACCCGATACAGACTGCTGGGATTTCTTTGGCACAAGTAATTTCAGAGATGCCGTAGTGTTGGCACAGCTAGGAGTAGAACAGGCTTGAATCCACCCTAAGCTCCTGGCTGCAGGGAAAAAATAACCAGAGGGACTACTAGCAATGGATCTGAATTGGGACAGTTTGTGAGTCTTCTGCACCTGCTGGAGGTGGCCTTGTTCATGGGAGCCCAGAAGGTCATGTGCAATCTTTTGCTCCTCACCTCACTCTACAGGAGCTGTGCAGAAAAAGGACAGAGGGATGAAAGGGTTGCTATTTTATGACTAAAAAGAGATATGTCAGGTCTTCTTAAGAAATGAGTGTCCTGTTTGGGCATGGCTCTGTTCTGGGCTGGGGCCTCTCTTTTGAGCTCTCCAAAAGTCCTACTGACTGACAGTAACCAGATCTACAGGACACCACAACCATCAGTCATGCCCTCAGCTGGGTTAAGACCACTTGCTGCTTCCACTGCTTTGAAATAACTTTTAAAAAGCACCCTTTTTAAAACAAACAAACAAACAAACAAGCCTAGCAATAATTTTGCTATTGATAAATGCACAGATATCTTAATAGGTAGGATTTCGGTTTCTCAATGGAAAGGCAACTAGAATACTTTTTGTGGAGTGTAATGTTTAGGTCTTCTGTTCTACCTGACTGTTATTTTTATGCTGGAATTAAACAAGACCTGACGGGCTTTATTATTTTGTTGTCTAACCAATCTGCTGATTAGTCTGATTAATTATACAATTATTCCTTCAGCATGACTAATGGTTTTGTCATTACTATACAACTTGCAGTAATGTTTAATTTCTTCTTAAAAAACAACTGTAAAATGATTGTCCTTTAGGGAATTAGTACTTAGCTACCCTTTAAAAAGTAATAAAATTAAGCCTGGAGGTGGAAAATTAATTAAAACAGTCTACAGGCTTTATCTCAACTAGTCAAAGACATATTGTCCCATATAGTAACAAAACAATAAACTAACTGTGGTCCTTCAAGTCTGAAATCAGATTTAGCACGTCTGGGTTCAATCCAGATAAAACAGAATCAAAGTGAAAAGCGCTGGGATGCAGGTGCTTACAAACATAAATGGTTTTTAAGTTGGCAAAATAGCAACTTCAGAAATGGATATTTCTTGGAAATGTACATACAATAAATAATTATTGGGATAATGTCATTAGTTTTTTGTAATAGGCTGACACTGTACTATTTTAATTTGCTTTGCGGAAGTATTTAGTACGTCTTCTGACTATTTTTACATTGAAAACCTTAAATCTTAAAGGCATTGCAGTACTAAACTGCCTCTCAGACAAAAAATGCTGGGATATTTAACAGGCTCATTGGCCTCAAATGGTGCAACTGTATTAAAGAGCTATATTTTCAGCCATTCAAGAGGTAATCATCCCCTTTGCTAAGATGCACAGATATCATCTGTCTGAAACCATTCTGTTGGACAGAGTCCTACATCCATTACTGGAGGAAAATTTCCACTCGCTTCCAGTCCACTGATCGAACTTTTTCATCATACATTTTTCTCTGAGCTCCCCTCCCCGGTTCCAGGTTGATTTTCTCCTTCATGTTCCCCATGATTATCTTATAACCATTTCCCCAAGGGAGGACGTAAAGAAGGTATGGCAAATTAGTCCTTATTCTTGTTCCAAAGCTCCCTAAAGCATTTCAGGTAACTAAGATCTCTTTACTGAAATGCACAGGAACTGTGTTTTCTTTAGAGGAGCAGTCAAGTGACTGCAATCAACATCATCCTTTCATAAAATACCCTCCTGTTGTTGGTCTAAAGTATACCAGAAAGGAGACAGACAAACTAACTGCTTGCCAGAGGGAGTGATATTGGTCAGTCCCAGAGCAATGGAAATTTTCCTCAAGATAAAGCCAAACCTCAAGCCAAAGTTACTACAGTTCATGGACATCCTAACAAGCATGGACCTTGTTTGAAAAAAGCTAAGGAGAGGTTGTGATCCCTGGGAGTGAGGCCGGTGGAATCTATCATTTCCCAAGCCAAGCGTGCAGGGCCACGATCCCTGCAGGAATCCAGGACAAGGACATGAATTGCTTAGCATCCTATGGTTCCTGCCAAGGCAGAGCTATAGAGCCCCATTCTGCTGTCCCTGCCCAAGGGAAGTCCCTGTTGTGCCCAACAGGAATTTCACTGCTGACCCCAGAAATCGGGCCGTGACTTTGCTTCTAAGTGCACTTGCTTATTTCTGTATAAGAATTGTATTGCAGCTTACTGCCTCCTGACATCTCGTTTGTGTTTCCCTCAACCTTTGAGGCCAGATCCTCACCAGGTCCTCAGCTTATATAAGCTGGTAATGCTGCACCAGCTAAGAGTGATGTTCTGGATTTTCTGGTTAGAAGGTGAAATCTTCCTCTAACGCAGATTTTTTAATGTATGTCTGCCCAGGCATAAGATACCTTCACATTTTACTGGCTTATAAATAAACTTCATTAAAAAAAAAAAAGTGTTGCAGAATGAATCGATGGTATGCACCAATGTAACATGCACCACTGCCTGGAAATTCCAGCTCTAGGATAAATCTCTCACCGCTTCTAAAAACTTCAAAAACTTGCACATGTAACAACATGCATTC
>NW_009213912.1:100084-114694 GCF_000690835.1 Fulmarus glacialis
TTTTCTCCATCAGGATCTGTGACACATTATTCTGGGGGCTTATCTGCCAGGAGTTTTTCATGAAGAACCCGATGGCACTTGAGTATCTGTCAACAGTTGGGGTGAACTTCTTGAAAGTGCATTTTGCCATCCTGACAGGTCCATCATAAATCTGGAATCCACGAATAGGGAACGTCCTGTGAGATTTAAAACCAAACACGATCCTATGTTAAAAGCTTGGGCAAACTCTGAGTTTTCTCCTGAAGGCACAGAAAGATATTAAGAAGTAGCTAAACCACCTTTCCCTTCCCAAAACTGGGATCTGGAGGCTCTTCACACAATTAATGAACAATGAAACTCTCCTGAACATCCTCTTCGGGATAAGGCTCAAGGGCCAAAAAAAAAAAGACTCATACAGCTTGCCTAAGTCTTGTAAGCTGGGGTAAAGCAGTTTAAAACCCTTGTCCCCAGCCACCCAAGGGCATATCACCACGAGGAAGACCCAAAGAGCTGTGTGGCACATTGCCATCAGGTCCCCTGTTCCAGGGTAGACGGGTTTCTCAGGAAAACATCAGCATGATTGAAAAAATGATATCAGTCAGGCTCCCTGGAGGCAACAGTGTCTCCTTGGAAGCAAGTACCAAGTGGTGCAGCACAGTTTCTCCTCTCCATGCAAGCCACTTCACACGAGATCCCTAGGACCCAGCCCACAGCATCTCATACAGAAAAGCAATTTCTGCAGTATCAGTCCATGGACATGTTGTCAAGACATCAGTGTTGAAGGAGACACCACTGGAGTCACAGGTAAGGACCTGCCCCTTCCATGGTTTGTTTTGAGAAGGCGCCAAGTTTTGCTTGGCCCCGGTTGTGTTTGATTAAAGGGTGGCCTGCATCAGCCTTGCAGACAGTAATGAAGCTGGCTAGTAGTGGCATGGAAGGGTAAGTCAATGCCTACCGAGTCCAGAAAGAGTTGCTGAGACATGAAAGCCACAAAGCGGACATCACATGGGCACACAGACTCTCTCCAGCCTGGGGGTCACCGAGGCCCAGATTCCCCCCCAGCCCTGATGTTTTTTCTTACTGGTTGGCTCCAGAGATCCAGAAACACTTTGCCAATTGGAAACACCAGGCACAAAGAGTGTTTCTTGACCAAATAATTCTTCAATTTCTAGAGCTGTTATCCAGGAGTTGGGTCTGGTACAACCCCACGTCCCATTTTGCACTATGGCGTAACGAAAGGACAGATATCAGACGTTTTGGCATACTCCTTTCCAAGAGTGCATTGCTTAACAATATCACAGATGATTAGAGCTTGTTTGAATTGCAAAGGAGCAAAGGAGCTTTTTTGCAATTTGGCATGAAATAACAACACTGATAATAACTGAGGATAGCTCTGATTATTCTTGCTATCCCATTCCTGTGTCACTTATGGTTGAGACACGTATAGTCAGGGCTGTGTGCATGGCATGTCTGCTGAGTGCTGCTTATTCCTTAATTTTATATTCCTTGTAGAGGGATTAATGATTGGTGAGCATCACCAAAAACATACATTAGAGTAGAATTTAGGCTCGGGGAAGCACACCTTGCTATGGGGATGTGGGTAGGCACCACAGTTGCTAGACAGGAGGCTTTGCTGCTATCAAAATAGAAAATAACATATAGCTATTGAAAGAGAAATAAGATGCAATAATGACAAATGGTTTCTCCTTTGTCAAACCAGCCATGTTTGCCCAGCTACGCTGGCAGGAGGGACGGTGGCACGGTGGACAGGAGCTATGCCGTCAGCTTGGCGCTGTGCTACTGGAGTACTACACAAAAGCCATTTGGTATCTTTCAGATTCTCTAATCCATTCTCCAGTGACTAATAAATTAAGCAGAAAATTAAATCAAACACATTCAGTCAAGAATGCTTTCAGGCTGCTGGCCTGAAGAGTGAGTTTGTTCAGATGCTTATTATTTCTGGCCTGTACAATAATTTAAACACCCGGTATAAATTACTCGTTGGTAGTCACAGTCTTTCCTGAGGCTTTTCTTCTAGCTTACACTAATGCCAAGAAGAAACGGCAGAAGAATAACTCACTTGTTTCTGGGCAGTGTTCTGTATTCTCCATTCGCCCCTTTTCCCCAGTAGCTGTTTTGGCCTCCCTGGGAGCCAAAGTTGCTGCTTTCTCCAACAAAAATGGAGCATGTAACCTCCAGGCTGGAGCCTTCGTCTGTCGGGAAAGTCCCATCACTACAAGCAGGCAAAGAAACACCAGGTAACTTGCAGCACACCACAACCAATTAATTAACATTTTTCATTACACCACAGGCACAGTAGAATTTCTTTCTTAGTCTGGGAAAAAGCACATCCACTGATATAACAGCCTGCTTTAAAATCTCTTTAGAAACCAGCAAGTTAGTGCGGAGGTAGCCTAGTGCTCCGGCATCAGTAATACAGGTAATTTAGTCTGGGTAAAACTAGCTCTACCATTTATACATATACATATATATACATATATATTATACATATATTAAAAAAATTGCTCTATACTGAATTGCTTTATAAATTTTTAGCTACATCCCTAAAGCGAGGGCTTCACTGATTCTCATCGCCTGCAGTGAGCTTTGGACATGGTTTATTTTTGTGGGTCTTTTGCAAGAGCAGTGAAGACGAGAGCCGCAGGAGCAGGGTAGACACCAGCGGAGGAGGCAGGAGACCTGCTGTGCCACCACGTGGGACCATCCCAGCCACCCTGCCCCGGCAGCACATGAGCTATGGGCGATGCTGCTCCACTAGGCTAGAGCAGAAGAAAAGTCTCCCCGAACGCAGAGCCAGATGTTTAGTCTACTGGTTCAGGACCTACCGTCCAAAAGGAAATATTCAGCAATTATGATGTGTTCCCCAGACATGCTGAGGCAAAGAGAATGAAAGGCTAAATTGCCCCTTGTATTAACGGCTGTGCAGGGAAGACTTGATGTGGTCTGGGAGGGAAATGTGAGGTTTTTTCGTGTCTTACAGGAATCACCAGGGGAGTGTTTCAGCTTCCATTCTTGAGCCTCTTACATTGGGGGAAAAACTGGAAGAAGGTCGATTTTAAGAAATTACCTTGCCAGAGTGAGTCCAATTCCATTGTCTGAAAACCTGGGACAGAAGAAACACAACGGTGTAAATGAGGAGGAATGTCTGCAGTGAATTTGGCCTACAGACCTATTTATGTCTGCTGTGAGGGGAATGATATAACATGTAATTACAGTAACCTACCCCGAATTGCGGAAAATAATGTCGCCGCCCCTGGCCCAGGCCCCGTGGTCATTATTTTTAAAAGCAATAAGACCATCAATCACAGCAGGAACTCGCGGCTTTTCAGGATCAGCATCTTGATGTGGGCGAAACCTGAAGCAAGGAGCTTAGTTAACGTGGCACAGGAGACATAAGAACCAACCTCAGACAGAGGAGGTTGTGCCTGGCAGACCTCGTTTGGCTTCCAAATATCAGTGTGATGGGCCTAAAGAGGTGATATGCCCTGGATCAGAGTCAGGCTATTAGCCTGATTTCATCTCTGTGCTTTGGTACAAAGCAGAAAACAAGAAACCTTCATAGGAGTGAAATTCTGGCCCCAGTGAAATCAACAGGAGAATTCTTGCTAGACTTCAGTGGGCCCACGGTTACTCCTTAATTTGATTCCGTGCGATTTAGAGGCATAGAAAACGTTTTTCCCAAGTCACTTGGGTCCTTTTGTAATTGTCCTTAGAAGGCCCATTGAGAATCCCTGGATTGATGCTGCAAAATGAATTAGGCACTTTCAGGAATCTCATTCAGCAAAGATAACGCAGTAATTGGAGCTGCTTTCCTTGCATGTACAGACCAGACCTCCATATGCCTCTGTCTCTGCTGAAAGAGAAGCTGTCACACGAAAAAAGAATTCGCCCTGGGAATCGGGCGCTTCTCAATTACTTTCAGGCTATTTCTCGCCACACCGGCTGTTAATGGTAGACTCGTGCCGTTTGGAAGAAAATCACCATTGCTTTTTCTGAATCTACCCTCACCTCCTACTTCTTCCAGCTGATGTCCCAAGGGACGTGGCATCTCAGTGCCCGAGGGGGTGGCCCGGGGAGGGAAGTCTTACAAAGGGAGGCAAAGTCACCCTTTCCTCTCAGCCACACGGGAGCATTGAGAGGGTATGATGGAGGAGGAAAAAAGCCAAGGAGCTTGACCAGGAGCAGTGGCTGATTTCTGCCACGTCCTCCTCACACGGACCCATAGGGCTGCAGCGAGTGAGAAAATGGCCTTAATTTCCCTGCTTCCACTCTGCGAAAGGAAGCTCAGAGATTTTAAAGCAGCTGACAAAAAGCTTTGAGGCTACTTTATTTTCCTCATTAATCCTGGACCAGTCTCAGAAGTCTCTTACATCATCTTTCAGATGTAAGTTCTTTTGAGCAATTAATAAGAAATGTTGGAGTTTACAAACCCACTAACGAAATAATGGGATCTGGATCCCCTTTGACGTGCTTCACTGCTTAGTCCTCATAACCCCAAGTGCACGTGTATCATTTTTGGTCAGCAATAACACAAACAATCCAGTGCATAGCTGTGAACTATTTGCCTCTGCACGTCAGAGATAGCTTGTGTGTTTTTTTCAGATGCTCCAGCCATAATGAGGCATTAATGATCTGCTAAATACAATGCAGAAGCCAAGCAGCACTACAACTATCCAAAACCCTTAGCCATGCAGCATGTGCTTACCTGGCATTATCGACAGTGAGGTACTCTCTGGGATCTTCAGCGCTGGCTCTCGTTGTCTTTACTCCTTTTCCAATAAACAAACCAGCCTGAAAATGCACACGACTCCAATTATATTAACAGACCGCCCAAGAGAGACCAGAGATCCCAGATTTTTATCAATGAACGTGGGCAGCCAGCGCGTGCAGGCACAGCCAGCGGCTGCAGCCTCGGCTTTCTCTTCCCTTTCGTGGTCACTTGGCACGGCTCAGCATGACATTAGCACAGGACGTAGCACGCTGAAGTCAGGACGGAGCCTGCCCTGCCATGTGTTATGCATCAGCATCTCGGGCTGCCTTCTGACCCCAAGCAAGGCACTGCACTCCCGCTCTCTCCCTCCCTCGCAGAAAGCCATAAGGGACTCTGCCAAGCTCTTGACAACTTTTTGGAAAAAGAGTGTTGTTAAGAAGTGAGGCTTTAAATAAAGAGTGACGAGTCCCCCGACAGTCGAAAGAGAACATGAGCCGCTGTAGCTAAGTTAAAGACTTTGGGCTAGAGCAGCAGCTGTCATGGACCAAGATGTAAAATATACAAGGCACAGAGAACAGCACTGATTGCAATCTAGAATCCTGAGAAATAAGTTAAAAATGCTTTTTACAGCTTACAGGTTACGTTTTCATGTCAACAGTATATTTTAGGGAAAGCGTTTTTCTTGTAATTACCCTTGAATTTTTGGTCTCATTTTTCAAAGGTGATGAGCAGACCTTGGCACAAATTACTTTTGCTCATCCCACTATATCCTTGCACCACTGGGGCCAACAGCAGTGCTTGGTGTCCTGCCTGTCCTTCCTTAAATCTCACTTAGTAGTAGGTGTACCTATGGCCTGGGCACACCCCCTCTAACACAGGCACCCAGCTGAAGCACCTGAAATGGGAGCCCCATTCTGCTCAGCTCCCTCTTTGGTCATTAGAAAGAACATCATCCCCTTTGGGGAGCTGATCGTCTCTTGATATAGTGTTAAAAGACCACTATCAAAATGTAAGACACCCATGATCATCTGATTTTAGAGCACCACACATGGTCAGCCCTATACCATACTATTTGATTGATAGTAACATATAAAAATCATCCACTTGCCTTGAAATTGGAGTGGACTCTGTTGTTGTAAAATACTCCCAAGGGGGTATGTTCAGCCTGTCCCTCTGGATATTGCCCCTCAGACTGTCCAGTTGGAACCCGGTGGAAGATGTACCATATCCCAACATCCTAAAAGACAAAGGGAGGTCTGAGAAATGGGACACTACAATTAATGATTCAGGTTATCCTGGGGACTTAGGGTTTCCCACTATGCTGGCCAGATTTCTAACCTGAGCCTGCCAAACATGTGCAAGTCCCAGGGGACACACACCAGCCCATGCTCTTACACCTCCCAACCTATCTTTTGGCATGGACAGTGGGCCCCCGGGGCACACACACATGGGTTGTAAAAATGCATATATTGTGGGTGAAGTTCAGGTGGTTTATTGGAAAACATAGCCTTCTCTATACAGGCACATTAAACACAAACATGATTTGGGTAAACATCAGAGATTATAACAAGGAGAGAGTATATATTTACATATTCAAATATAAAATTTTATTGGGCATTTAACTATTAACTACTAATAAAAATCAACATTTGCTAAGAGGTATCACACACCATTTCCAGCCATAGTTGTGAGAGAAACCAGTGTGACACCTGTAGGCAAATACTTGTTCTTAACAGAGACAAAGGTTGCAGAAATACATATGCACATTTTATGATGGCTTACTAAAAATTCATTGCCCTCACGCTAATGACATCAATAAGAGTAGGATATATGGGAACTGGAGGCAAAGCATAGCTCTTGCCGTTGAACGATTTTACCTGAGCACCAGCTGCTGCATTCTCTATTAAGTTGTTGTTTGGATTTGCAATCCAGAATGTGCTGACAGCCCTGAAAAATCCAAATCAAAATGATCCTAAGCAGTTACCGAATGGGAAGGAATACATTTTCATAGCACTGCACTAGACTTGAGCCACAACTCTCCTACTGACTTTAAAACTCCACACAACCTTTTAATGATACTCTTTAAGGAAAGGAAACCATCTAGTAATGTCAAACATGTTCATTTATGGAGCCACATGCTGAACCTATTGTAAATTATATGAGACCGTTAATGCAAAATCCATGCTCTGTTAAATGCAGCTTAAGGAAACCCAATGTCTTTTTTTTTTTTTTTTTTTTTTAAGTTAAACAGCTTTGGAAAATGTCTGAAAAATGAAATTCTGGTTTGTTTTTTGGAACTTCAGGGCCAATGGCAGGAGTTAGGGAATCCCCTATGGATTTATGAAGCTTCTATGTGGAAAACAAAACAAATGTCCTTGCAAGCCACAAATGGCTTGCTAAGCAGGAGATTAAGGAGATATTATTTTGACATTTGTTCAAATAAGGAGTTTTTGCTTCAGAGGGAAGATCAGTAGTGGCACAAACAGAAGCCTGATATAGCTATGAAAATATTGTCATCTGTTGTCTTAACTTCATTTGATAACATCTTTTGCAGTAATAAAGACCACATGTAAAAACACTGTAAACCTTTTCTCATGACTGTACCAATTAATTTGATCATTCTAAGCAGAAAATCTCAATCATTTTTTATCCACCTTAACTATTACATAATCAAGAATCCACACTCCTTTGGATTAACAGAACCACTAAATAGATGCAAAATAAATTTGTATTAATCATACAAGCAACCTTAGCATTTCAGCAACAATAATTGTAATGCAGTTGGATTATTTACACAAATTAAAATAAGTAGAGTTTGGCCATGGCATCCTTTTCCAGAAAACATGAAAATACAAATTTCCTTGGCTAAACTGTGTTTTTGCTTGCAAACACCAGCCAGACCAATACCTGGGTTCCCAAGTGCCCGTGTTACAGCTCATCAGTCTCCAAAATAGAAGCTAACTTTGGTCAGCTATATCGGGATATCGTTTATTGTTAAATGATGCTCGCTGTAGTTTATGCTAATCTCTGCATTCTCATTAAATCTCCTGATGTATTCACGCACTCATGTACTATTGACCAATTTACTCTAGATGCTCCAGCCCCAATTCAGCCCTGGTGAAAGAAGGCAAGAGCTCCCTTTGTAGTAAGGGATATTTTTGCCTGCCTATACCAGGGCTGAAGCAACTTGCATTTATCAGACAGATTTCACGGAGCCTTCAACAACCTACTTAAAAAGAACTGAAAAGGGTTCAGAAACGAGCAAAGTGCTCTAACGTGTTTATGATTCTCAGGAAACAGCGACAGGAATAACCAGCAGCAAATACTCCTTGCTTAGGATTCATGCAGGTGTTAACAGATCTCTTCACAAGCAAAACACGGTCAAGTAGCTAAATTATTTTAAAATGAGAAATGGTAGAAAAAGCTACGATTTTTCATTTAATATCAAAACTTTCAAAAGTTTCACCACAGCATTCTTTGGGACCCGGCTATAAAGCACAACGTAAGTGCAAGATCTGACTACAGCTCCCAGAGCACTTACATGCAGTCGGTGCTCGGCACGGGAACGTAATTCCCATAGACGTGGCTGCGGATGGCAAGGCACATAGCCTCATTGCGATCTGAAGGCAAGATCGTCCCCGACCTCGTCAGGAGGCCCAAGTTGTGATAAAATGTATTGCGTTGCTCCGTCCCATCCTCAAGGAAGAAACAGTGCCCCAGAGTGTCATAGCCAATGGTGTCTTTTACCTGGAAAAAAGTATACAGGCCATAGATCGCAATGCTAACAGCAGTGGGAACCATAACTGATGTGCTTTGCTTATCAATAAATTCCCAAAACCCTCACGGAGCGGTTTTGCCAGCCCTCTGCGCAGCGAGCAGTGCCTCCAGAGGCATCAGTCCTGGAGCCAACTCAAACTACGTGGAGTTTGCATAACTGTGGACTGATCTTCTTATACAGCGAAACTGCTATTAAAATTACTCTGAGGAAGATCACATGCGTAATTAAAGGAAAATCGCAAAATATTGGATTTAAAACTGCCCTCAGCTCTAAGAGAGAATATTTGATTCAGTGTCATTCAGTATCATGGAGTAAATATCACACTTAGAGATAAGCGTGTCTCGCATGACAACCCAACAAGTTAGGATGGTTAATCCAGAAATTTTCATGACTGCAACACTTCCGAAATAAAATAAGAAATTCTTTAAAATGCACCATGTGAAGTAATTTATATTAACGAGGTTTCTGTTCTTTCTCCTCCACTCTCAAAAGGTGCAGGGCCACTTCATTCCTGTAATGATCAACTTGGGCAGAGATGGTATTTTACTGTTTCAATCTATTTAATATTAACTGACATGCACAGGGATATTGCATTAAACCCTAATTTGACCAAGAGGACTTAGCGCAAGCCTCCTTTGATGTACAGTCTTACGAAGCTAAATTCAGAAATCCTTCTTTTACATGTAAATATTAAATCAGGCTAGTTAAAATGCCAGCTATTTGTTACTAAATCTTACCGAAACCTTAACTTTTACTCAAATGATCCCTGTCAGCGTATTTATTCACTCTTCAGGCATACAAAATTCCTGTTGACGTCAGAGTTATGTCTGTGTAAGACTGCAAGATTAACTAATATTAACCTACTTGGTTATTTCTGTATACAGAGGGATAGTTGAACTAAATCCATTTCAGACTCACATCCTGTGATTTCCCTTTAATGGGCTGCAACTGTACATAATATCTGGAGTCACAAACACTATAGTCCCCATAGGTATATCTCTACTGGATTTCATTGTTTTCCTGGCAGTCACCCCTCAAAGTTGTCATCTGCTGGTCTTGTTTCTGCCCTAATGAGGTGTTCAAGAGAGAGTTAAAAAGAAGGCACAACACAACCGGGTACCCAACTCCTAACTGATACAGCTTTGGAAATCCACCGAGACCCTGCACGCAGGTACAGCAGCTCGGAGTGAGCTGCAAGGAGGGTAACAGAACCTACATGCAGCGACGCTGAACGCGTCCCTGCCAGCTGAGTCTTGGAAATACAGGCAGGAAACGTATTTAGATAAAAATGCAAGTGTCCTTGCCAACCTGCTAAGAACAAAGCCTGGCTACTTCTACCCTTCCGAGCGATGGGCAGAAGCTGCGCTAAGGAGGCCATAGAAGACTATTTTTGGAAAGAAACTGTAACAACAAACCGCTCGCTGTTTTAAACAGCATTTCAATTGTAGAGCTTAATTCTTCTGAATGTAGTTAAAGTTTGGCTAATCTGTGCTTCAGACAGCTGCACTAAAAACCAGCCTTGTATCCGAAACCAGATTTTAGCTTTAATTAATATGATTAGTCGCAGTTTCAGAATCGCATGGCAGCCCTGAAAACTTACATACACGAAACTATATTGATCACTCCCCTAACCAGAAATAACATAACTTAAAGACATTTGCACTGAAGGATAAGGGCCCATGCCATTAAATCAAAACCCCAATAACTGATCAGTTCTGGCATATCACAGATAGAAACTAAAAGCTTGGAAATGAGAGCCCGCCTGCGGCACTGTGACATATTACTGTAGCATAGTAGCATATTACTGTACATGTCAGCATGAAACACCGTCCACAACACAGGCTACAGCCCCGCCGGCGTGTCCAATGCCAGATGATTAAGATGCCTCTAAACGCTGAATTATATATAGTTCAGCAACACAATATGAGTGACCTTCATGCACCGACACATTAGACACGAAAGACTACGGTAGTCTGTGTACGCCTGACGTGTGCCAGGGCAGCGAGAGGCATGTCGCAGCCTGCTTCCCAGCCACGGCGAGCAACCCAGGCTGCGCGCGCCGCTGCCGCCGGCTTGCAAAGCGGCACAAGCCTGGCACAGGGGAGCAGCAGATGGGAGAAGGGCCTTGCAGACAGCACCACATGGCCAGTACACAGCAAAGCACAAACCACAGCACTCTGGCAACGTACTTCTACAATTACATCCTCTAAACCCTCAAAACAGGAGAGGGAAAAAACCACCTATCTGGTTTATTCTGCCTCAAGGGCTCAAGTTTCATAATCTGATGCTAAAATGGGTACCCGTCTATGTTATTTAACTGTCTTGCTCTGATATACATCCTCTTCTCTGGAACTGCATATTTTAATTTATTTTAAAGCAAGGCTTTTGATTACATTTTAATTACTCTTTATCTTAATGACTGTATTGAAACCACACAATTCTTCCACAGAATCACATATTTAACCTTTGCTATAAAATCTATTCACTGATTCATGGACTCAAAGCCCTCAGCAGTCAGATGCAGGGGGGCTGGATCTCACATTTGGATTCTTGATTTCACAACTATTGCATCCCACGCATCCAGATAAACCCTTGACAACCTCACTTCTGATAAAGAGCAAGAGCATACACCATTCTTCTCAGGACCTTATTAACATAAGGCTTAATTTTTCATCCTAGGCAGGTTCCTTCAATTCCAGAGGCTTAATACCAACGAGAAGAAAGAGCAAGTTAAACCATACCCACACATACTGGGCAAGTCTCCTGCCACCTAAGGGCTCTGTATGCAAAAGCAGGCTCTACAGCCAGAGCAAATCACGTATACGAGAAGGCAATCAATATTTTGAGTGATCTGGACATTGCAAATCCAGTTTAGGATACATGAAAAGTGCTCCCAGTTGTACAAGTCCAGCATCACATTTTCGTGAATGCATCCTTTTGGGGGGACCCTTTCACACAAGGGTCCCACCAGCATGCATCTATGTCATGTCTTACCCAGCTTTATGTCCAGGGTTGAGAAAAAGTTGTCAGGAAAAACGTGGGAGGTCATGGATAGTTCAGGGAGTGTCTCTGCCTGAGCACACATCAGGTGAATGAGGAAATGCCCACGGACACCAGAACACCGTTCAGGGTCCTGCAGAGCACACAGCACCTGGACGTGTCGGGACTGGAGCAGGAATCTGTATCTTCCAGCTAGGACACGTATGGCTTTTTTGTGGGTTTTTTTAAGTTCCCCTCCACAATGCCCTTGTGAAGACGTAGGTCAAAGCCAAGTTCCTGAGGGCTTTTCTGGCACTGAAGCGGCCGTTTGGGTCTGTCCCTCTCATATTTCATTCCCTTTGTCATGTGAATATTTTTGGATATATTTCACATTGCCCTGACTTGAACAACCCCTGTCTTTTTTATCCCCTTTGCAATGTAAAGGTCCATTGCTTTCATTTTAAATGAAAGTTCCTATTATCACAAACTGTCCAGAATAACCATGGCAAAATTTTCACTATGTCTGATCACACCATTAATAATATTAATTAGGAACCTGAAATTCATTTCAAAGAGCTGCACTACCAGAGCAACAGTCCTAGCCTGAATACGGGTCAAATGAAGTTGATAAGTCAGGACATTTCTTGGGGAAAAAATGCCTTGTTTCAATATTTTGATTTCTCTTTGTATCACAAATGGCTCTTACTGTTTAGCAGTGCCTAAGCAAAGAAATTAACTTGGTACTAATAAAATATGTCTCCTACCAGAAGGCCATGAGTTCCATGTATGGCAACACACCTAGAGAAGCAGTGGTGGATAGCCAGGTTATCAAGGTACGTCGGGCGTTCGTATCCTCCTCTCTCATCCACATCCTCAGCCAAGTGAAAATGCACAGGGTAACTGCCCAGGATTTGCTGCCCCATGTTTTTTAATTCCACTCCTGACATGTGAACAGAGCTAAAATTCCTTAGGATCTGTTGAGACAAATGTAGGTCCAAGTAAGGCATTACAATATGAACACACGCAAAAAGGAAAACACTTTTTTTTTTTCTTTCTTATTAGGCAATATGTTTGCAGAAACAGGCCTGATCCCAGAAGGAGGTGTCAGCTCCCTGCTCTGACTCACAGCGGTGTGCCAGCGGCTGCACACCTACGGGCACGGGGCTGCCGAGGAACAGCTGCCAAACACCGCGGGCGGTATTTAGCAATAGCGGTGTGTGACGCGGCCACAGACGAGGTACTCCTGCCAGCTACTGAAGGGGGTAGCATTTACCACCAGGCTCTATTTCCTGGCAACTTTACCTCTGTCAAGTGATTTTAGGGAAGACCTGCACGGCTCCCCAGTTTCCACCAACTGGTGGTGGAGTAATTTTACACAAAGCCCCTGCAGCAGCAAGACTTTGCACCTCCACCAAGAACACATGGGACAAGCAAGAGGAGGCAAAGCACAACAGGGCGAGACCCAGCACTTCTCTGAGCCATGAAGGGAGGGAGTTTGCTCTGCAGGAAGCACAATTTCTTCAGTGACATCTCGTGAACTATGTAACTTCACACTGACCCTACTGACAGCGATGCTGCTAAAGAATCCCCTCTAGCCCGGAGAAGGGTACGTTTTTGCATACGCGGTGAAGAAAATGGCACAGCCTCTTTGCAAGTCTAGTTTTGCAAAAGAGGCCAACAAACTTTTCCCTTCTTCATAGACAGTATATTTTTTTCCCCAGATACAACGGTAGTTTCATGCATTATATTGCTTGTTTACAAACCAGGAAAGGAACGATCTGAAACCACCTACAGGTGTATGTGTTAAAAATTACTCACTTTAATATGTCCTCCGAATGTATCAAAGGAGAAAAACTGACATTGATTTTGTCCATAACAGGAGTCTTCCATTTCTCCTTGAATAAGTATATTTCTAGTCAGAAGACCAACCTCTGCCCTCATATCAACGCCATCAATGACTTCTCCAATGTGAAGATAAAGTGGGCTGCCTGTGAAAATCAGAAACCTTTTATTCAGGGTGAGCACAGCGTCTTTCTTCATTATCGCATTGTTCTAAGCAAGTGCATGCCTTTCATTTAAGCCATCACCAAGTCTGGGGATGTACCCAGTTGTTAGCATTTGATCCCAGAGGAGATTAGCACTTTCCCTGACTTCTACAAGGGACTCCTGCCCCTGGTCAAACTTTAAAGTTCCAGTATCGGGGCCTTCAGCTTTCATATGACAAGTGCCCATGTGTTTATGGAACAAAAACTAGCTAAAAAGACAAGTAAATGTAAATGTAGAACATTAAAGACAAGACAATGTAAGTATTTACCACAAAGGAGTAGCTTGCTAAAAATATTTCGTACCATCAATTTTCACTTGATTACTTTTACATTCAGGGCAAGGAAGGAGATTAAACTCTTCGGCCTGATGCATAGAATAATCGGTACTGGCAACGACGATCCGGTCGCCAGGTAACCAACTTGTAACCTCATCCACCAAATGAAGAATTATTCCTTTGGACACTTCCACTTTAAATCCATTATGAGGCACCCCTGAAGAATGAAGCAATCAATTACTTTTACAGTTACACATGACAGAATCATGCAATTAGCCAAAGAGCATACCAATTTAATTTTTATCTAGATAACTCTGCGTGCGATAGAAGTGCTCTAGCCATTAAATATGTCAGTGTCATCTCTTTGTAGGCAGCTAAAACATTACTTTGCGAGAGTAGCGCTTAGTTTGGTCACCGAGCACGTGAGCAAAAGTCTACAGTATTATTATCACTGCACAGTTCAGATTCGCAGCAGCCAGAAAAAAATCAGAGCAAGGCAACAGAAGACAAGCAATTGTCAGGGAAGACTAAACCTTTTATCCATCCACTGAAAGCAGTAACAGTAAAACGGGTGCCATCGTAGGTGAGGAAATCTCTTTGGGCCACGGCTAGCCCCGTTGTTCCATTCCCGTGATACTCCCGCTTATCTTCTGCCGTGGAAAGCTGATCGCCTCCGAGGATCCCCACCAGCGCCCAGGGCTGCCTGAAGGAGGCCGGGAAGGAGCAAAGCGAGTGACATCCCGAACCCTCCATCCCAAAGAGCTTGGGCAGGAGGGGAGCATGCAGCGCGGCATGCCCCCCCTCCCGCCATCCCTCCCTCCC
>NW_009213913.1:0-281 GCF_000690835.1 Fulmarus glacialis
TGGGTCCCCTATGGTATCTATGGGTGACATGGGTCCCCTATGGTATATCTATGGGGTGAAGTGGGTCCCCTATGGTATCTATGGGTGACATGGGTCCCCTATGGTATATCTATGGGGTGAAGTGGATCCCCTATGGTGTGACATGGGTCCCCTATGGTATATTTATGGGGTGAAGTGGTTCCCCTATGGTATCTATGGGGCAAAGTGCATCCCCTACGGTATCTATAGGGTGAAGTGTGTCCCCTACGGTACCTATGGTGTGACGTGGGTCCCCTAGGGTA
>NW_009213914.1:0-443 GCF_000690835.1 Fulmarus glacialis
ACAAGGAGCCCACACACCCCCCGCCTGCACCCCACGCCCTGCCCCACGGGAGCCACACAGGCAGGCAAGGTGCCCGTCCTTACCTTTTCTGCGGGAAGAGCGCGCAGCACAGCGGGGTGGCGAACACCAAGCTGCAAAGGAAAGACACGGAGAGGAGAAGCTGGGCTGCATAAATCACCTGCTCCCACCCATGGCCTGACCCCAGAGCAGCAAGGAGGCAGCCCAGAGCTGTGCCGGGTGTTCAGCCAGGAAAGGGGTAAGGAGATGCCCTCTGCAAGCTCCAGACCCTGCATTCAGCTCCTGAAGTGGGGCAAAGCCTGTCCCCATCAGTGCGGGGGAACACCAATGCTGAGCAGGAGCCTATGGCCGGCTTGAGAGACATCAAGATGGAGCAAAACAGCTCCCGGCCCCAGGACCTCATATCCCATCCCATCTGTCTGGGG
>NW_009213914.1:456-879 GCF_000690835.1 Fulmarus glacialis
GGCCGATCCCCAGCATCTCCCCAAGTTGCTCGGGGCCAGCTCTCACCTCCCCTGCCAAGCAGACCCCCCAGCAGTACTGCCCCCCATACCGGGGCTTGGTCTGTGCCCGGGGCAGCAATGCCTGTCGGCAGAGGGTGACTTACCAGAGTCCCACCAGGCCGACCTGCAGGGGAGCGTTCAGGTACGGGTACCGCTGCCGGGGACAGGGAGAGGCTGCGCGTCAGTGGGGCGGACAGGGCGGGAAAGTGTCTATTCCCTGACGGAGTGCCAGCCCCGAGGGGTGCCAGCACTGTGAGAAGTTAGGGGGGTGTCCCCCTGCCCACCCTCCCATCCAGTACCTTCAGGAAAGCTCTCTTCTCCAGCGCGTTCATGATCACAGGGGGGATGGCTGGGGCAGAGGGGAAGGAGATGAACTCCCACTGC
>NW_009213914.1:1073-1656 GCF_000690835.1 Fulmarus glacialis
TGGAAAATGGCCTTCTGGGCTGCAGCCGTGGACTCACCCAGGCGGTTCCCGTTCTCATCCGTGACAGGGATCCCCAGCTTGAGCTCTCTGCAGGGAAAGTGCGGGTGAGGAGGGCCGAGGACAGGTGGGTGGGGGGATCAAGGGTCAGGGCAGGGACACAACACAGGGGCACGTCTCCAAGGGCGGTTGGCATCCTCCTGTACTTCCCATCCACTGCCTGCATTATAAGTTGGGGGGGTCTCACCTGGTCCCACATTCACACTTGGGGGGTCTTCAACAGGGCTGGATGGGGATGGGGAGTTCACAGCTTAACTGATAACCCCTTGGGATGCAACCGGTGCTTGTACCCTCAAACCAACCCCCCAGGGTAAGGGATGCCAGCAAGGCCAGGAAGAAGTCCCCTGCAAGCCCAGGGCACTGCTCGCCGCGTCCCCCCCAGTGCCTGGTGAACCCCGACGCGAGCCCGAGCACCCCATCCCAGCGCAGGGGCTCACCTCTGCCTCATCAGCGGGATGTTGATGCAGTTGGCAGCAGCCACGGCCGCGAAAGGCACGTACCGGGCGATGGTGGGTGGGGAGGGGCG
>NW_009213914.1:1842-2807 GCF_000690835.1 Fulmarus glacialis
GGTTCTCCCCCCATCCCCCTGCAAGACTCTGGTGAGTCCCAGCCCCACCGAGGAAACCCGTTCCCTCCTCCCCTGCAACGTCCAGCCAGTGAAAACTGCATAGACCAGGGGGGTCCAGGGGGTCCCACGTCCCCTCCCAGCCCTGGAGGGAGGCTGAGGGGTGAAAGAAGCCTGGAGAGATCCAGCTGGGGATGGAGCAGGGCTGGAGGGACAGGCCATCTCTGGAGCCATTGCTGGGGAGAGGGGCTGCCTGGTGCGGGTGCCCCCAGGAAACCCCTTTCTTCCATTTTCTCCCCTGCCGCAGGTGATGGGGTGAATCTCCCCCTCAGCTCAGAGCTCAGGGAGACCCCACGGGGAGGGTCCAGGTGCCCAGGCCAGTGATGGCCAAGGGCCACCTTACCTTGGTGAGAGATTTGAGCCCCAGTGCTGTGACAACTGCCCCCGTGGTCGCGCTCACATAGGCTGTCCCCAGCTGGCTGCAAGAGCAGGAGGTGACACCAATAAGCCAGGGTCCCCCCATCCCACCACCCCCCCAAAGGAGGGGACAGCATGTCTTTCAATAGCATCAGGACACCTGGGTTCCTCTACCAGCTCTACCACTAACCCTGACAGCCCCACTGGTGTCCATCTCTGGCTGTGCCAGGTCCCCATTGTCCCACTTCACAGCCCCCTGCCATTCAAGAAGCTACTCAAGGCACCCCCCCGGCATTTTGGGGTGCCCCGAGGACCTGGTCAGAGGGATGCTTACCTGGGAGTGATGGGTGCATCCCCGCTGCGGTTGGTGTAGTTGACGATGGCGTTGAAGGACTGGTTGACCCACTGCCAGAACAGCACGGCCGGTGTGGTCCTACCAAAGACAGGAGGGTGCTGGTGGCACGGGGGGATGCCACCCATGCTCCTATGGCAACACGGGTGCACTGTGGTGTATGGGACATGTGTCCCCTCCTCACCCCAGGGCCAGGAGG
>NW_009213914.1:3173-3395 GCF_000690835.1 Fulmarus glacialis
CCCCGTCAGCCCCGGGGGTATAGTGCCCGCCCTGCCAGGTAAGGGCAGCACCCATTGGGAGACTCTCTGCCAGCACCCGTGCCCTACCTGGTCCCCCACCCCAAGTGGGGCAGCTGGGAGATGCCTTAGGGACCAGCCAGGCAATTTGGAGGGCTGGCTTTGGCCAGGGGGGGCCAGCACCACTCCCGTTTCCACTCCTGGGGATGGCCCCAAGGCCATATC
>NW_009213915.1:0-4579 GCF_000690835.1 Fulmarus glacialis
ATGTATTATTTTTTTTTTTATATATGTATGTTTAGGGCAAGTTTTATCCCGCTCCACCTTCCCATGTGTCTGGGATCTCCTCTCTGCCTTGCCCTCTCATTCTTTCCTGCTTCGTTGTGAACCCGCCTGATGGGTGCAGCATCCCTGGCACAGCGGCACTGATGCCACACATGTGGCCATGCAGAGCCATCTCTTCAATTCCTTCATTTCACCAACTGTTACATAAATCCACTTTTATACTGAACTTGTGGACGTCACTGAAGCTCTGTCCATACCCATAACATCATTGTTTCCATGGGAACCAGCGTACTTCCAAGGGGGAAAAAGTAGAAGGAGACTAAAAAAAGGACAAAGAAGGAACAAAATAAGACAAATATGTGACATATCCCAACTATGTGTCGGTGTAGGATGTTACAAAGATTTCACTGCAACTTGTTTAGGAAGCCTTGCATAACGGTTTTTGTCTTGAGTAATGCAGCAAGCTGAATCAGGGACGGTAGAAACTTAATAGCATCCCAAATATTCCAAGTCTCTTAGTAAGAGAGAGGAGTCTCTGGCAACTCCGCACAAGGTGCCTTTCTGCGTGAGCATGAGGGGAAGATGCATCTGCCCGTGTTGCAGCATGTACCTGGGTTTCTGTGAGTTTTCTTCCACCCTGGACCACGGCTGGGGCTGTGCCTCAGGAGAGGGTGGCACTGCTGGGTGTTGTGGATATGTCCCAGTGAGCAGCCAGCACTGCCGCTCTTCTGCTCCGCCGAGCTTTAAGGGCAGGCGCTATTAAGGGACAGTTTACAGTGCGTGAGTTTAAAAATATATATATTTGGGGGTTAAGTGTCTATCCACTATGCACTTCATAGATCTTAAATACATTATCGAGCACCAGCAACGGCTTTGGCATGTTTAGTGTATTTTAACTGGTAACTCCGGGTCTCTCCTGCAAAGGAGGAGTCCATTAGGAAGGATTTTACTGCTCACGACAACATCTTCGTTAATGCCACGTGTGAGCTGCTGGGAGGGAACACATCCCCAGGGCTCCGTCATGGGAGGCAATGGCTGGTGCGGAGGCTGAGCTGGGAGCGGGGAGGAGGACGGGGAGAAGCATCTGTGTGCCGGGGCACGCTCCCACCTCCGCAGCCCCACTTTGGTGGGGTGAGTGGGAGGAGAGCCCATCCCTGAGCCATCCAAATGTCAGCAGAAGGTGCTAAACCAGCGACAGGAGCGGAGGGAGAGGGAGGTTGGGGGGAGCTGGAGCTCAGTCTGGGCAAGCAAGGCTTCGCAGCTTCTCCTCTGCTCTTCCCTTCGGGTGGTGCGGGGCAGTGAGGGTCGGGGTCCCAGTGTTTGGCATCAGTTGGTGAAATAGCTGGTGCTGCTCCGGGCCCACGGGGCTTCCACTCCAACCCGTCCTGCTCGCCCAGGGGTTGGGGGCCATGCACTGACCTGGCCCCTGCCCTTTGCACGAGGCCATTTGTGGGCTGCTTTTATTTGGCCTCTGCTCTGCGATGCCGAGACAGGCGTGAGGAGGGAGGAAGGGCTGGGATGAGAAGCCAGAATAAATTCAGCCTAAAGTGCACTTGCTTGACATTTTATTTTATTTTATTTTATTTTTTTAAAGCACCCATCCTCCCAGATGCTGGTCCCAAGGCTGGGCTGCCAGCAGCCGAGCTCTCCCAGCTCCCAGCTCAGGAGTTAATTGCAAGCGATATGTAGGGCTTTTCTTAAAAGCTCCAGCTCCTGAAGTTTAGAGATTATGCAAGACACTCAGCTTGCAGGATTTTTTTATCTTCCTTTTTTTTTTTTTTGTCTCTTTAAGCAATGAAATTTTAAACCCTTTTGGTTGCTGGAAAAAACCTTAAAGTACAAATCTAAAAGGTAACAGGGAAACAATTCCGAAACAGTAAAGCAAATAAGAACCTCGTCAGGATTTTTTTTGACAAAACATCTTTTTTTATCAAGCTTCGTCCCCTCTAAATACAGCATCATTCTTTGCTTCATCACCTGAGCGGCTGAGCAGGGTTCTTCCGCGCTGCTGAGCAAATCCTACATCCCCCTTGAGAGGCGGCTGCCCTTGAGAGGCGGCTGTTTTTCCGAGACAGAGGAGAGGAGCTCCTGCCTGCAGCTGACAGTGTGGTTTTTAAATCTTTGGGAGAAAAATTATAAGATGATTAAGATGATTACTCCCTGAAATCCCCTTTTCCCTCTACTTTTGAGCTTTACAGTCGCCATTGTGCATTACAGGGCCTTTGGGGACTGTCCTGCGGCCGTGGCCCCGTGGTCCCACCGGGATGGGAGCAGAGTGCGGCCGTCTCCTGCCTGCAGCTGACAGTGTGGTTTTTAAATCTTTGGGAGAAAAATTATAAGATGATTAAGATGATTACTCCCTGAAATCCCCTTTTCCCTCTACTTTTGAGCTTTACAGTCGCCATTGTGCATTACAGGGCCTTTGGGGACTGTCCTGCGGCCGTGGCCCCGTGGTCCCACCGGGATGGGAGCAGAGTGCGGCCGTTTCATGGCAGAGGGAAGGAGCTGCCGGTGCATCCCCTTGAACATCTGCAAGAGAAAATAAATTAGAGATGAAATTTCCCAAAACACTGGCATGAATAATCATTCTGTTTTGGTTTCCCAGGTTTAATTGTGAAGCTGCATGAATTAAAATAACCTCCTGGGTCTGTCTGTGCTGTGAGGGAAGTGGTTTCAAAGAGCTACAGAGCAGTGTCAGGGCAGGGATGCTCCCTGCCTGGCTTTTTCCCGGCTTGGAGCCTGTGGCCGGGGATGTGCCGGGTTCAGGGGAGTTGTGCCGGCTCCTGGCAGCGTGTCCTCGGGCTGCCAGATGTGGTGGCCCGGGATGGGGCAGGCATTGGGCACGTCACGGAAATGCTTTCTGAGCAGTGTTTGAATTTTTAAACCCCTTTGCTGCAGCCCCACCAGAGGAGAGCCTCTCGGCTTTGCTTTCCAGGCATGCCCCGGTGATCAGACTCGCCTGGCATGAATCCCTGCGGACCGCGGGATGGAGGCACATGCTCCATCACACGCATACAATGAGCGTGCCGGGGGCTGCCGTGCCCACAGCGGGTTATCCACCCTGCCAGAAAAAAGCAGTTTTGCTGCCAGTGCGGTGCCGCGATGCTGCAGGAAGGGCTGTAAACCTGCTGCATCTTCCCTGCTTCATCCCACTCTTGCATTCCCCGGAGCAAGGGGAAGTACCACGCCTGGAAAAGCAACTGGGAGAGCAAACCCGTGGGTAGAGACCGTGTCAGGATCACACTGGGGCAGATCCCTGCCAGCGCTCAGCTGCAAGCCAGGCAAGTGGATTCACTGGGTAAAGACGCTCTGAGAGCACCTCTGGCATGCAGCATCCAAGGGAATGCAAATGCTTCCTGCAAATGCTAAAAGCAGAAGATGGGTGCTGGTTTCGCTTTCAAAGGAATATGGTAGGAAAAAAAATCAAATTAAATGTCCAGGATTGTGATGGGAATCCTATAACCTTTCAAAAGGCATTAAGAGCCTTTTCCTGTTGGCCTGGTGCAGTTGGAGGCGAATCTGGGAAGGGGTTATTTTTTCCATCCATAAGGCAGATTAATTCTGAGGACTTTTAACTTCCCTTGCAAACGGCCTGAATTAATGTTTTAGGATTTTAGTCCCTGCCTCCTCCCACCCCCACAAAGGCCAGACCCTGGAAGTCCCATTATGCTCCTGTCAAAGGGGCTATTTCTGGAATTGATGATATGAATGAAGCCTAAAACTCTGCTCTCATTAACGTCTGCAGCTTATCCCAGTGTCACTCCTAAGCTGGTGGGACTTGGTGACACTGCAGGGGAAGGCTGTCATTTCAACCCAATTTTCACATCACATTTGCACAAAAATTTCCAGGCCTCGCCAGCACTCTCGGCCCATTTGTCAAATACCAGCCGCTGTCCCAGCGAGCGAAGGCTTTGCCTGGCATAAGAGAAATGACTGCGGGTGGTGATGGGGGACCCGATCGTGGCCATGGCCATGGCCTGTGGGTCTGAACGACCTCTTCTTGCCCCAGAAAACAGGCAGCAGAGCAGAGCCGAGGTGTCCCCTGGCCGGATCCAGGCAGTTCAATGCATTTCTATGGTTGGGTTTTATTGCAGGATACAAGCTTGCAGCCCCCGGTGCTGCAGGGCTGCCTGGGCATTGGTCCCCACCTTGCCCACGGAGCCCTGCTCCCCATCATGCTGGCTGTGCTTTTGGGGGGTCCCATCCCATCTCCCAGCGATGGCAGGACGGCAGCACGTTGCCTTGGAGCTGCTGTTTTGCTGGAGCACCGGCACTGCTTAGGGAGAGCTGGAGGAGGGGGTGAGGGAAGGAGCTGGAGAGGAGGGAGAGGGGTGCAGGGAAGGAGGAGAAGGGGAACAGTGGAAGCAGCACCAAGGGCAGAAATAAATATTAATCCCCCGGAGGAGCGTGTGTCCCTGTAAAGCATCACCAAATGCTGCCCTCCGTACCCGGCTCAGCTGTTGGCAGTGGTGCCTGGCCCCCCAGGGAAGGGACCACCATCTCTGGGGATGGCTGATGCTGCGTCACAGTGGTGCCCGCTCTTCCCAGCCGCCAGCCCACG
>NW_009213915.1:4612-6020 GCF_000690835.1 Fulmarus glacialis
CCGTGCTGCGGAGTGACCGAGATTTGCTCGCGCCGTCCTCTTGCTTGCCGCTGCCCTCGAGCAACAGCTTCCCATTTAATTCACTTGCTGGTGAATTTGATCGAAACTTCTGCAACCAAATCATAGCAAGCATAATGCAATATCTTTCTTTTTGATTATATTAAGCTGGGTAGTACTGGCTAATTGAATCTGGGGCTCTTGCCTCTTAATTACAAAAGGTCAGGCTCTGCTGAGCACGGGCAGGTAGCACGGGGATCGCTTATGGGAGGGGGGGGCTGAGGGCTCTTGCTCTGTGCAAAGGCTCCTGTTTGTAACAAGTGAGCAACTGATGGATATTTTCCTTTTTTTTGGTGAATTTTAAGAGTCAAGTCTTACCGGGTATTTCTGTGTGGCAGAAATATATTTTTCTAATTGAAAAGAATCAGTGAAAACTTTGGCTGTCTGTCTTGACCAAGTTGATGGTAAAAATGTGGATTTTCAAGAATAAGCTGAGGTGAGCAGGTGACCCTGAAAAGCAGGAACTCTTTCTCTAACACCCATGGGATGGAGCATATGGGATGATTACCTGCTGTGTGCATGGGAACCCCATTATTCCTTGGTTTTAAACATCAGCCCTGCGCTCCCCACCTGCTCAGTGCGAGGAGGGGGCAGGACCCCCAGGGCCAGCTCCGCTCCCCGCAAGTATTTATCTCATGCAACGTGGACTGTGGGCTCAGCTCAGCACCGGGGCGAGAGGCAGGGGGAGGGACCCTCATCCCGAGCATGTGCCTCCTCCTCCTCGCCTTAGCTGCTGGCTGAGGACCAGCACGGTCTCTGGTGCTTCCCAAAACCCCTTTGCCCCTTCACTGCCCGCACAGCAGCAGCGAGTGGCATTCAATAAAGCACCTTCTGCTTTTGCTAATTGAAGAGTTTCCCTTTGTCAGCCTCTCAGCTCAAAGGAGGGTCGGTACAAAGCCGTAGCCATCAGCACTTTGTGTGCCTCTGAAAATCCCATTAGCAGAAGAAAGAGCTTGAAGTTTCATTCAGCTGGAAAAAAAAAAAAAAAGGCAAAAAGAGAAAATAAACCCCCCAACCTTCTGATCTATCAGCTGCACATTAACATACCGCCCTCAGCACCGCCGGGGTCCCCGTCCCAGGAATTTTTAATCAGGGTGAAGTGTTATATTGGACTGCAATGTATTTGCTTGAGGGAGCGATATGCTGATAAGTGGGTCTGTGTTAAAGCTAGGGAAAAAAACCTGCCATCAGCAAATAAAATCCCCTCCCGCTCTCTGGGTCCCCCCCTTCCCCAGGCTGTTTTTCTGCCTGCGGGATGTTTGTTCCTGCAAGGGGAGTCGGGGTGGGAGGGCTGGGGGCACAGACAGAGCTGGGGGGGACGGGACAGGGGGACGTTCACCATTGCCTCACT
>NW_009213915.1:6317-6984 GCF_000690835.1 Fulmarus glacialis
GCTTGGGGGGGCTGTGCCTTTGCCAGCACCTGCGCCAAGATGGGGAGTGCTGGGGCTCTGGGCAGCGGCGTGTTTGGGCAGATGGGGGCTGCTGCCTGCCTGCCTGCCTGCCTCGTGGGGGGACCCTTTGGTGGGTGCAGCCCTAGTGCTGGTCCCCACATCTCCCTCCCGGCTGCATCTCGTGCCCCGTGTGCAGCAGGTTGTGGCGTCTCGGGGGGCTGTGCTCTCCTGGCTACCCTCCACTTGCAATTAGTCACTGGTGCCAGTGCCGGCACGCTAACAAGCATTGAGGGGCACCCATCTTTGGTCCCTATCTGTGGCATGCTGGAGGAGGATAGGGAGGGTGCCCTCGGTGCCATCCCGTGCTGTTCCTCCCATTTCAGCCACCACTCAGCCCTTTGTGCTGGACAAGGGGCTGTGGTGAGCTTGGATCTGCTCAGCTGCCCTGGGTGGGTGTTAGGGCTGCTCTAGGTCTTGGAAGGAGAGGAGGTGAGATGGGAAGTGGCTCCAAGCAGATGCACATTATGCTTGTGTGCCCGTCTCTGCTCGCTGGGGAGCTCATGGTCCCCCAGCCAGCATCCACGCAACTACCTGCCTTGGCAGAAGCATCACCCAGGACCCATGCCCACCTGAGATGGAGCCTGTGGAGGAGAGCCAAGCCCAGCAC
>NW_009213915.1:7071-28171 GCF_000690835.1 Fulmarus glacialis
AAAGCCGGGCACGGGGTCTTCCCCCCTGCCACGAAAGATTTTGCATGAAGCGCTGCCTGTCTAGGGAAGCATCCATCTGTCTCTGCAGGTTTTGACCTGACCAAGCAGACTACTTCCGAGCTTCCCTGCTGAGTATCTCGCACAGCTCTTGGACACACATGCTCATTCTTCTCAAGGGCTTTGCAGTTCCTCGCTGGCAGAGCTGTGGATGTGGCTGGCTCTGCAGTGGGATGCTTTCCAGCCCCCCAAGCCGGGGAACGCCTGCGGATCCCCTGCGGTTCCTGCTGGCAGCCTCCTGCCCCCTCCTCCAGCCTGCCCTCCACGCCTGCCCCCACAGGACTGTATTTGGGCTAAATATTCCACCCATAGCCCCAACCTGACAGTTGGAATGTCTATCCCGATATCATGTAAACATTTCTTCTGATTAAAAGATCCAGATTGCCGGCGACCAAGCCGTGACTCAGCCCCATGTGATTTCCCAGGAATTCGCCCAGGATGGGTGGCAGGAGCTGCCAGCTCCAGCCCCGCGCGCCCGGCGGGGAGGCACCTGCTGACTCATCCTCACCTTCTTCTTCCCCAGCCAGATAACGCTGCAGCACGGGCTCCCAAACACCACCCGCTATCGCGTTGCAGTGAAAGCTCTTGTCTGACAAGGGCCACGCTTATTTTCCTAGAGCCTGGAAGCTGCTGCGTGCACCCAGGCAGGAGCATGGCCCCGACTGCCTGTGGGTCACGGCAGCCGATGGGGTGTTTTCCGTGCTAGGCTGGAAGATAATCCCGGCACTGCGTTGCACCGGCTCCTGGATTTCACATCTCTGTGCCCTGGGCAGTTGGGAGCTGGATGAAAATGCCCCCTAGAAGGATGCGGAAATTGGGTACCAGGTCTGAACCATCCCTATGAGGATTTGCTGCAGCAGCACACTTTATTCTGCCCCCTAAAAGTAACAGCAGCCAAAGTCTGTCCCAGCAGCTCAGCTCTTTTAAAATTGCTCCAAGAAGCAGCAGTTGGGGTAGGGGATGGGCTCTGCTGGCCCTCGCAGTCTTAAGGCTTTTAGGCAGTTGGTTAATGGTTTTGACAGTCTTAATTTGGACTGGGAATGAAAAGTTCAAGCAGTGACTTCAGAGAAACGCCCCTGGGATAAGTCGTGACATGGTTAATAGAAAATTGTAATGTTGTTAAAGTGCTTTTCCATAAAATGCCAGGAGAGGAAATTAATGGTGTGGGGTTTTTTTTTTTTTCCTAAAAGTTGATATTGTTCTTTTAATTTAATTTTTTAATCCATCACATCAGTACTCAGCACTCTTGCCATGCAACTTTCATTTTATAGTGGTTTTCACATTAGCTGTAGATACTGATGTCAGCGTGGGGAGAACACACCTTGGGTTTGCCGTGCAGGTATCTAAACAGCAGGCAGGCTCTCTATGCAAAACCAGGTAAAATCTAACCTAGAGATGTTGGCATGCGCCTTGCTTTAAAGACTAGAATAACCTTTCTGATTCAGCGGTGGCCACTCACGGATGCTCATCTGGGTCCCTTGCTTCCTTGACGGGGCGCCTTGCAGGTGGTTCGAGAGGGTGAGCATGCTGGTGATCCTGCTCAACTGCGTGACACTGGGCATGTTCCACCCCTGCGAGGACATTGCCTGCGACTCACCGCGCTGCAGGATCCTCCAGGTACGGCTCGGACGCTGCTTTTAGCTTAACAGCGGTCCCAAGTTGATGGGGAGCAGGAAAGACTGAGCTGTGGCAGAGCTGGCTCCAGCCGTGGTGGAAGTGCCCTGGGATGGCTGGGTCTTGCCTGCGCTGGCTCTCCTGCCAGCACATAAAAAAATGCTGATTTTGGTGCTCAGATGCCAACGCATGGTATCATCAGGCGAAGCCCCTGCCAGGCTGTGCCAGCCCCAGCATAGCCAAGCCTTGCTTGGAGTGCTTGGGGGGGTTAACTATTGGTTTATAGTGAAAACAGAGCCCAAAATATACTCGTCCCTTTGTCCCAGTGCTGTGGGTGCTGTTGGCTAGACTGAGTTGGGGAAGACCTGGGGCTGCTCCCAGCACTGCCTCTACCCCGGGGTTTTAGCCCTCAGTGGTGCAAGAGGAGACCTTGTTGGACTCAGGTCTCTAATTCCCTCCCACGGTGCGAGTGTGCAGCAACGCAGGAGCATCCCTCCTCCCTTCTTTTCTTTGGCAGAGCTTCGACGATTTCATCTTTGCCTTCTTCGCCGTGGAAATGATCGTCAAGATGATCGCTTTGGGGATTTTTGGGAAGAAATGCTACTTGGGAGACACGTGGAACCGCCTGGACTTCTTCATCGTCATCGCGGGGTAAGCCTGGCGTGGCGGGTCCCCCTCTCCCCGCGCCTCTCTGTTGTCATTCATGGCACCCCCGGATTTAGGGGAGCAGCTGCTTTGCAGCGGTGAAGGCTGGGGACTTGCTGAGCATCGGTGCCGTCAGCCTGGCTCCGCAGTAGGGACCACCAGCCGGACCACAGTGGTCCCTCCAGTCCTCTCCCTAGCTCGCGGGAGAGCTGATGCTCAGCTCATGGAGAGAGCAGGGCAGGGCGACAAAAGCTGTTTGTGGTGGATTTTGGCCAGCCCATGCCTCGGGGCTCCTCGCCGGGCACTGGGCTTTTCTCCCTCCAGCCCCGCCGGTCGTTTCAATTTCCATCAGGAGAGGTGGCGGCAGAGCAAGTGGTTGGGAGCACGGAGCAGCGTGCCAGGGAGGATAGTTCACTGAAATCTGTGTGATTGCCCTCATTATATATATTTCTTTTTTTGAGGGAAAGCAACCAAGTTCGCCTTTTTGAGTGTTTTCCTTTCAGAGGCACCTGGTTTGAGTTAAAGGCTCTTCCAGCATCCGAGAGTCTCCTGGCGGAGGCTGGAAATCCACATGAAAAGTCCCTGGCCCCCAGCCAGCGAGCTGAGTTTCTTTGACACACGAATCGCTCACCGACCCTCGCCTCCCCTCCTCGCTCCAAGAGCCCAAAGACCTTTGGGAAAACAGTGGGTTTTTTCCTCTTTTGATAGACCTAGAGATCAAATTTACTGGATTTTCCTGGAAAGGAGCAGCCCTCCCAGCTGGGCTGTTTCCCCGGTGTAGGTTTGGTGTGCCCCAAGAAGGGGCAACACCTTGGTGGGCTTTGCTTATGGTCCATTGCCAGCCCCATAGGGTCATGGCACACACCTCTGCCAGGCAGCTGGGAGAACCAAAACAGTGGCCCAGTAAAACCAGTAAGGAGGTGCCAGGTCTGCCATCACATCCTTGGCCTGGGAAACTCATTGCCATGGGGTGCTGCAGAGGCCGAAAGATGTAGCAAGGCTCAAGACCCAGACTGGAGGCAGAGATGGAGGGCAGAAAGGCCAAGAGCTGTAACTGTCCCTGTAAACCCATCTTCTGCAGGAGGCCAGCACCTCATGCTTTCCAGCTGCACCAGCCTCTGGCTCCTCAGGTTAGGAGAGTCCTTAAAGTTTCCTCCGGAAGTATCTGAGCAACATTAGGGGCTGCAGCGATGGGATGTTGGACAAGGTGGGACCCCAGGTCCAACCAGCTCTGGTACAGTTGTAAACATCAGCAGCACAGCCAAGGGCTGGAGCCTGCTAAAGCCAACCTGTGTATTCTTTATTTCTTCTTCTTTATTATTTCTAATACTAGAATTAAGTGTCATGAAGAACGAGACCCAAGCAAGGCCAGGCATCCCACCTGGGGAGGCTCAGGGAGGCATGGTGGTGGGTGCTGGGCTGCTTCCACCTCTGCCGCCCCGGGGTGCTGCTGTGTTCCCCTCCCAGCCCAGTGCTGGCCTTGCCTGTTGAGCTTGCAAAGTCTTTGGAGCTAGAGTAGTTACCCTTGATCTGCTTCTATGGAGACCTCTCTGTGATGGGACCTCGGTCTAGAGGGACATCAGCAGAGACCATCCCAATACCTATGCCAAAATATAACTGCACTTTCCTTAAGCAAGCATCCAATCTCCTGCCCACCTACTGCACCTGGGTGGGCATTTGGGTGTGTGAGAGCCACCTCCTTCCCAGGCAAAGTGTGGATAGCGGCACCGACCTCCCCTCTGATGCAGCTGCCTTCCCACATTCCCGATGCACGGAGGTATTTATTTGCTGCAGAGGTTTTGCAGCCTCGGAGCTTGACCGCTCCCGTGACTCCTGCCAGGTTGGCTTTGCCTCTTGCTAAATGATGGGGCTTTCCTTCGTGTGCATGAACTGTTCCCATCTGGGCTGCGTCAAAACCAATTCAGCTGATAAAGGATTGAACCGCCTTTAAATACAAAGCAGAGCCTTTCCTCTCCCAGTGCCTGCTTCCTCTGCTCCCTTTTGCACCCTTGCGCTCTCCTCCAGCCCTTGCCCATCCAGCCAGGAGTGCTGCATCCCGCTCGGAGCATCGCTGCCATCCTGGAGGGTCCCTCAGCCGCCTCCGGCAGCACCAAGTGCTGGGGAAAGTCAAAGGGGCTGCAGGAATGGGCTGCTGCCATTGCAGAGGAAAAACGAAAGGACCAGAGCCTGTTACTAGATTAAAGATATAGGTAAAAAGCACGGTAAGGATAAGAGGAAAAAGCACTCCAGGGTCAAATTCCAACTAGACGGAGGGAAATTCCTCCGGTAGCCCCTGAGTGCAGCTCTGCAGTTCCCACATAGGGCAAATTACCCCAACGAGCATCCAGACCACGGTGCTAACAGCAGAGCATGGGAGCAAGGGATGAGCCGAGCTCGACATGGGGGAACCTTGCGCCTGAGCGGGTGCATGATGTCGGGAAAGAGGCCGGAGCTGAGCTGTGGCCGTGGAGGAGAGTGTGCACTGGGGCGATGCTCAAATCCCTGCTGCGTTTGCTAGATACTCGATAAAGCGCATCACATTTTTATGTAGGTCTAACATAAGGGCTTCAGCCACGTTCCCCAGTGAAATGACAGGGTAAGAGACCTACAAATTGACGTTTCCACATGGCCCTGGTGACCACAACGAAGCAGCTCTGCTTCTGTCTTCCCACTTTTTTCCTCCCCTTTTTGTGTGAGATGTGTCGGGGCGGAGGCAGCAGGACAGCGTGGGCTCCCCAGCACCTGGCAGGTCCCTGGGCTCCTGCTCTCCTGCTTTCCCTGCTGCTTCCCTGCTCATGGGCTGCAGAAAGTCATGGCAGGGAGAGAGGAAAAGCGGCAAACCATGTCTGTGGGGCATCGGGTGGGGAAGGCATGTCACGCCGGGGAGCACGTGGGATGTGCTACATGCCAGGGCTGTACGCTCCCACGGGCACACCATCCATAGAAACCCTTCCAGTCTAGGAGAGGGTTCCAAAAAAAAAACCCCAAAACTCATAGTATTTCATCCTCCATGTTCCTTGAGAAGTTTCTGGACCTGAAGGATGTTGAGATTGCAGAGATCGCTGAGAAACCTGCATGTTTACCCCAAATCTGCTGCTTGCAGAGGGCTCAGAGAGCCACTTGGGTGCTGTGCTCGCTCCCACCACGCTGCCGGCCACTGTCGTGGCATGCCATTAAGTACTTCTCAGCTCTGTTAAACTGTCCAGACCAATCTCATGAGCTCATGGAGAGTAAATGACTTCTTTGTGACAATGTAATGCAATTAGTGCTAATTGTAGACTGTGTAATGTCTGCAACACATCTCTGTAATTACAGTAAAACTTGCTGGAGATGAGAATAGCGCTGTATTATCAAAACTCAGCTTAGTGAAACATGGCTTTGGCTGTAGGTTATGGAGTTGCATGGGGAAAAAGGAAGGAAAAAAGTGATGAATGACGTAATTATGTTGTGTTATTTTAAAGAAGAGGATTTGAGGAGTTAGCTTTTAAGAGAACGCTTGAAGGTTAACGAGCGTTGCAAGCCAGCTCTCACCCTCTAAAGACGATTCAATACGATTTCGACCTCTCCCAGCATAAGACGCAGATGTACTGAGGATGAATGCTTGTTTACATCCAAAAATATGCCGAGTCATTTACAGTTTAGTGCGGGCTGAGGCTCTGGCTGGTGAACCGGAGCTGTGGGATGGAGATGTGCCCAGACTTGCCACCTCCCTGGCCGCTTTGGTACCCAGCACCCGCTCTGCCTCCCCGTCCTCTGGGCAGGGCGCAGGGAGCTCTTCTCCGATCAGTCTGTGGGAAGAAGATAGCCACAGACTGAGATCTACCTGCTCCTCAGCTGGAGCCATCCCCATCCCCAGCCACTTTGCTGCAGTCCCACCAGTTGCAGGACATCAGCTTGTTTTGACTTCGGCCGGATAAGGACTTCCCTGAACCTCTGCATCCCTGTGGATTGAATTGTGCTTTAAACCATCCTCATAAAAAAAAAACCCAAAACAACAAAAAACCCCAATGGTTAATTGTTTTCCCAGGAGAGAGGCTTTAAAACAGGATAATTTGGTGCGGTAAGAGCTTACAGGGCTCCTCTCTGCCTTCTCTAGACACAGGGTCGAGCAGGGCTCTGGGTCCACGCCTGCCTTTCTGCTCCCCTCCGAGCAGGGCTGTGCATCATCCCGTGTTTGAGTTGTGCAGGTCTGTTGTTACTCCGGGCTCAGTCAGTTCTTTGGCCAAGTCTGCGGGGTCCTGTTTGTGCTTTGCTCATTGTAACAGTAATGGGCCTCTTAGAAGACTTCGTAGGAAACTTAAGCACTTCTGGAATATTTTGCTTACAATTTGAGATGAGCCGGGGCTGGAGTTGGTTGGCAGGCTGCTTTCTTTAGAAACAGAGACACCGTTTCTTTTTCTCTTTGCTTCCTGAACACTTCTTCTGGTGTTTGTTATCATTTTTTCTCCCTCTGTTGAAGGCTGTATTAAAGACTTAGCTCCACTGAAGCCTTCATAAACAACCCTTAAGGATGTCTTGCTCCCTCCTGGTTTTGCATGCTGAATTTCAGAGATGAAATATGCTGCAAGAAGCCTTGCTGTATTCATAAGTACCTGGGAGAGAAAGGGATGCCGCAGTCCCCTACTCCATCTCCGCTCCATCTAAAACTGGATGGTTTCTGAAAAGCTCTTTAGCTCAGAAACTGGGATAAGGGCGATGCTGCCAGACCGGTCTCTGCGGGGAGCAGGGATCCTGTGGCTGCAGCAGCCAGAGCAAGGCTCCTGCTGGGTGCGTTGGGTGAAGCTTCCAGTACGTGGCCTTCACCTTGCAGCGCCGGTTCGCTTCACAAGCAGGCAGGGCTCTTCTGAAGGGCACTTTAGCTGTTCAAGGCTGATCAAGGGGCTGTTCCAACTCCCCAGTTCAGACATGGGGAAGAAAGCACTGGCGTGGGGCTGCCCATGGGGGTCCAGCCGCAGCCTCCTGCTGCGACTGCAGGCAAAGACTTTTGTTTCCCCATGTGTTAGTCCCTTCATCCCTTAAAAAAATATAAAATAATAGAGAGGCAGGGATGAATGTTGCTTTTTATTCCCCTCTGCCTGCCTGTATTGATCCCTCTCGCACCGAGGAGCAGCACCTTGGAGACGTGGATGCGCGGTGCCCTCTGCGCTGCCTGGGCACCATTAGCGCTATGGGGTAATTGCCCGTGTAAGTGGCCGATTTGCACACGCAATTACCCAATGTGCAATCACAGCCGCAGCCCTTTTGAGCTGCAGTGAAAGCTGCACCAAACCCTCTCCCAGGAACCTGCCCCTCTCCGGTGCTTTCCGGGGTGGGTGCGAGTGTCCTGGAAGCTGGGAGCCTCCTCCCGGGGCCCCACTGCGTCCTGGCTCATCCCAAATTAGGTGCTCTGAGCAGAAGTGGCAGAACCACATCAAGCTGATACTCGTGATTACAAACCTCCAGGGGTTCAAAATCTGGGGTCGAGCTTTGCAATTTGATGCTTTCAGTGACTTTTGGGAGGATGAAGAGCAGCCGAGACCCAGGGCCGGTGAAGCCCCCAGCTGTGGATGCTCTCTGCTCCGTGCCGCCTTACCACAGCCTTTGCAGCCTTCGAAGCAGAGCATCCCGAGCAAGCCGCGTCCCTGACTCACAGAAACCTGCTGGGTAAAGGAAACCCCTCAGCAGCTTCCCTTGCAGCCGAGCTGACTCAAACTCACCTGTAAAAAGCCTTGTTTTTTGAAGTTTTAGGACTTTTTTAAAGAGAAATCTTTAGTTTCTTTCAGTTCTTCAGCTGAACTTGCTGGTGCTTCAAGAGCCTCATTAGCCAAGTGTCCTGGCTGGGACATACGGTGCGGCCGGATCCAGCAGGCTGCAGGGTTCACGTTCCCTCCAGTGCTATTCTTTTTATTCTGTTCAGCTTGATTAAAATGAGTCTTTTTAAAATTAAGCAACACCCACGAATGCGGTGAGACTTGCGAGGCTTAAAAAGCAGCTCCTGAGCAAAAGCGGAGCACAGCAAAGCCAGCGAGGGCCGGGAGGAAATTTCATTCCAGCTTTCTGAAGATACAATGCTGCCTAAATAATTTCCCCTTGTCTTTTCCAAAACCGATGGTTTAATATCATCCACTGATTACTGTGCTTTGTAGATAAAGGGTGCCTATATGCCCAGTTTTGGAACGCTGAATAAATCTGAGCCTATCTCTTGCTGGCAGCGAGTGGCAGCTCTGTGCTTCTGCGGGCAGAACGGGGATGCTGCCCTGCCTGCAGGCATTGCTGCTTTGCTACAGGTTCCTTGTGTGACCTTGGTCACATCCCCCGGCTGTACAGCATCCCCAGCACCCAGCTGTGAAAGGGAGAGTTCAAGTTTTCCTCAGAAAGTGCCCTCAGCACAAACTGCGTGACTCTGATGGGTTTTCATACCGTCTTCTTCCCGAGCAGGAGTGATCCCGGGCATGGGAGCAGAGCCAGGGCTGAGACCAGGGTGGGTCAGAGATGCGACGCTGGGTAGGTGTGGGAAGGACTTTGCCGGCATTTCTGTGCTCTGTTAGAGGCTCGCTGGGTGAGAAGAGCCCCTTCACCCCTCCTGTGGTGCCCCTGAGCATCACTTCTGTGAGCCCTTCGCCGCAGGCGGGGGTGCTGCCTGACACTGCGCTTATGAGATCCTTCCCAATGCTTTGGGGTTTACGTGAAAGAAACCCCAGTGTGCTCCGAGTCTCACTATCTCCAGGCAGAACAGGAATGAATTTCAGCTGCCCAGTCCATCCTGAGCCACTCCTTGTGTCTGTCTGCTGAGTCCCGGGAGTTTTCCTTCTCGGAGGAGTGTTTGCTAAAGGTTTGCATCAGCTCTCTCTCTGCATCCCACCACCAGCCCGTTGTACGTCTGCCTTTGCAGATGGTCTGCTTTTATTCTTAGAAAGTCCTAAATATTTCCGCTTTCCTTCTGAATAACTCCAGTGATTGGGCATTGCTGATCACTCTGGTGAGTCTCAGCGTTTGCTATGAATCCATCCTATTTAATGCTGAGTATTTTTCTAAGCTTTTAACCTGGCTGGGTCTGTGGCAGAGGCACTGACAGGCATCGCGCTTTCCCGTTTGAACAGAAATGACATTTGAGTTGAAGCTTCATTGGGAGCTTTTTATGCTGCAGATTTTCAATGCATAAATGTTATATATGCTGGTAAATGCACCTGTCACCTCGCCAGTTGGTGACATCCTGACATTCGCTCTCCCTGGGTATCTTCCCTTGCCAGGGATGTGGATTGATTCCTCCTGTGCATCCCCTTGCCTTGCGAAGTGACCTTTGAGCTGGGAAGTGGTGGGATTCTCATTGGACTTGCTCTTTAGGGACTGATTTTTACCCACTTTTTTTTCCCCCAGTACTGGGTTCTCTCAAAGCTCTTGAGCTGTTAGTTGTCAGAGCAACATGTGGATCTTCTAGTCTAGGTCTGGGGCTGAGCTTGCAGTGCTGTAACACCGGTGCTGGTAGCAGTGTCCGGCAGCAGAGGTAGGAGAGCACCTACCTGCTCTTGGTCTTGGTGTTAAAGTGTTTGCTCAGGCTAGTGGGTTGCTGGTTTATTTTTGTTGTTTTTTTTTTAATGTGGTATTATAATTGTTCTTTAATATATTAAATCAAAATGCATTTTACAACATGCCCTTTGCAGATTACAAGCACACGCAGCTCTGGAAGTGAGTCTAGAGCTGTCATTAATCCAAAAATGATTTGTCTTGGTGCAAATAACCATATGCTGCTCTGAATTTTGCTGGTAGCCTCTGTTTTACTAATGGATGAAAGAAAAGCTGTATGTTTGACATGGGCTTTTTACCTGAATCTTGCAAACCATACAAAAATCTTGTTTTCAAACAGCAAGTGAAACTTGAGAATCAAGTCCAGGGAAATTGTTGCCCCTCTCCTTACTGCAGCTAAAGCTCACCCAATGCGGTGAGTCCCGCACACCAAGGAAAGGGCTGGTTTTGTCACTGGAGCCAGGTGGGCTTTTGTGGACACGCTGCCTTCCTCTCTGGTCAGAGGATGAGAACAAACTCCGCGTGTCTGTGCAACGTTTGTATTCTGGGACTGTCCCACAGCTGTGGATGTCAGCTAAATATGGAGGAATATGTGGAGGTTATTTTGATCTTAGGTATGGTTTGATCGTCATCATCCTCATTGAAGTTTATCAAGAGAAATGGGATAAAGTGTCACTGCATCAAGTGTGGAGTCATGTATTTGGGGGCTAGAAAGAGAAAGTCTTCTCCACCCCAGGTGCTCCTCACCTGCCGATGGCCGGGAGGGAGGAGAGTGGGTTTGGCCGGTCACAGCAAGAGCAGAAACCTCCAGCGTGCTGCAGCCGTGGCAAAGCTAACTCGGCACTGATGGATCCTGCAGGATTTCCAGCAGGGAGGGAGGGGGCAGCACTGATGCCTTTGTGCAAAGGAGCCGGCAAAGCCTCCTCCAGAAGTTTGGTGTCTAATCAGGTACGATTAATTCAGGCCAGGGCAGGTGCTGAGAAAGGTTGCGATCGGGAAGCAGAGAGCCTGTCTGCGAGATGGGGCTGGAAGAGCTTGGTTTGTTTGGCTTTGCAAAATCAAGGCTGAGAGGAGATGTGATTTGTCCTCTGTAAATACATCAGGTGAGTAAACACCAGGGACAAAGAGCTATAGAAGCTACTTAAAAGACAGCGCTGGCATAAGAACAAATGAATATGAGCTTGTCCTGAATAAATTCAGGCTGGAAGTTAGGCTTCCAATCACCCAACTAGTTTAAGATGGAACTTGATAATTTTCGGAAGAGATTAATATCCTGTGGTTGCCTGTGGCAGCGGGAGCCTGGCTGTGCAGGGAGCCTCGTGGTCCTCTTCCTTGCCTTTGCCTGGCTCTGCCTCTTCAAGAATGCTTTTGGGCAGAGATCTTGTGTTTTCCCATGGCTGGAGAGCAAAGTCCTGGTGGTGATGTGACTGATGGCTCTGCTGTACTTGAGCAAAGGTGCCTGAGCAGAGCAAGATGGTGCTGGGGGACCCCAGGGACTTGCAGCAGTCCAAGTGCATCCTCAGACTAAGTCATGTCAAGGTGGCACCTCAGTGTCCTGAGCTGTGAAATGACCCCATCAGGCACAGTGTAGGAGCACTTGGAGTTTCCTTGGTCCACGTTTGCCCCATTTGTTATTCACAAATGTCATCAGTTTTGATTTGGGCGCTTGCTCATCTACCTGAGTCCCACCTGCCAAGGATCTCGGCTGGGTAGCGCTAGAATAGCTCAGCGTCCTGCGCTGCTTGCCTCCTGCGCCCTGTGGAAAGGGTCTGCACTAGGGGATGCTCCTCTGCTTTGTTGTGGTGGTGCTCTGCACAGCGAATCCAGTTTCATTACAGAGTGTCTGTACAATTGTTGTTAAAAACAGGGCTGTGTCTGGAAATTGCCCTCCTGGAGTGGACTTTCAGAAGCTTCTGCCCTGGACCTGTGCAAAAACAGTAACCAAAGCAGATGAGAGAGAGCAAAGATCTGTGGCTGTGTGAGCTGGTGTATCATGTTCTTGCTCATTGACTTTATTCTAATACGCAAATAACCCTTAATTAATTCCTCTGGCAAACTTTCCTGATGGGAGAGATGCAGTAACAAGTCCCTCTAAGCAGTTGGCATATAATGTTTGATTTGTAATGTTTGATAATCTAACATTTCTCCAGAAGATCCTTGATGCTCCTCCGCATTCGTGTCTTTCGCAGGATGCTGGAGTACTCCCTGGACCTGCAGAACGTCAGCTTCTCAGCGGTCCGCACCGTCCGTGTCCTGCGGCCGCTCAGGGCCATTAACAGGGTCCCCAGTAAGTCAGCTCCTTATTCCTCCCAGTTGATGCAAGTTCTTTATATCTGTGCCCCAAAGATGGAAGAGCAAACGCAGATGCTTCCCATCTTACATTGCAGCTCAAACATTCACCCAGGCCCTGGTAGTGCGAGGTCCTACCACCACTTTCTGGTCTCCAGTGCCTGGCTCTCTCCTACTTTAAATAATATTCCTTTTGACACCTGTGGCATCAGAGATGAGCCACCAGTCAATAAGATATCCAGGACTGTCTTCAGACGCCTGCCTTTCTCATCTGAAGAGGCTCTTAGGAGTTTGCTAAGGTGAAGGGATGCAGGTGATAGGGATTGACTGAGCCAACAGCCTTTGCCAGGCAGCATGGGCAGAGGGGTCTGAGCCACACTGCTCCCACCCTCCCTGCACTACTCCATCCTTTCCTGGAGAAACTGGGGTGAGGAAGTGTTGTCGTGCCTGGAGACAGCCCCCTGGTAGGCGCTGAGGAGCCTCCTCTTGGAGCATCTCTTGCTCTGCTCCCCAGAGCTGGTCCATACAGCCAAAAACCCCAACACCTCCAAAGCAAGCCAGGGTGGGATGGAAAGTGGCTATTTAGTGCTGGTTTATCAGGTCATGCATGAAGATCTCAGACCCCCCTTGAACAGCAACGGATGGCATTGCCTGCTCCTGCCCAGCAGCAGGCAACAGCAACGTGCTCGGAGAGGCATTGGCCATCGCAAACCCGACCAAACTGCCCAGGGAGCCGCTCCTGCTGTGCCGTGCTGGGCAAAGCCCAGGGCACTGTGAGAGGCGCTGAGCTCGGTCCCTCTCGGACGCTGTTCGGTTCAGGTGTGATAAGTGTAAGTACAACTCCATTAAAAACGTCATTTTCCTGGTCCTATAGTCCTGAGTATGGAATCCAGCATTGTTTTAGCCAAATTAAATCCAAGTCTGAACACCCCTATCTGAACTAGCCCAATGCCGTGACAAGAACTAATCAGCTTCAGTTCTGTCTGCCGATACTGGAGGTGCCTGGGCTCTATTTATTTTTCTAGTCCTGACTCTTGAACTTAATCTGGCTTTGCTGCTGCTGCTGTTTTAATCATTATGGTAGCTTCAGAATGTTGTTTGCAATGTTTTTTTTTATCCCCACCACCGAACTGATGGATGGATGAATTTATCTGCCACCATCTAACTGGGGATGTAATTCACTTAATGTATTTTGAAATCCTGGGTAATTTATCTTGGCTTCTCTGCAACATAGTTACAATGGGATAGAAATGTAAGGTGGGAAAAGAAAAAAGAGAGTTTGTATGATGATAAATGCGGTAACCACAGAAAGTCATTTCAGTTAATTAGGAGTTGAAGCAAGGTGGTTGTTCCCCAGTAGAGGAGTAGAAGAAAAACTCTGATAGAGGAGGTGACAGCATCAGGAAGAGAGAAAAAAGTCTTCCTGAAGTATCAAAGCAAAGGGTGCAACAGTAAAGCTTTCTTTAAATAAAAATCAATATAAGCGAGTGAGAGAATGCAGAAGACGGGGAAAAAAGGAGAGCGAGAGATGAGCAGAATATTACAGAGACGTCAGATGAAATCAATTTTTTTGTGTGTAAATGTCAAGTTGAAGTCACCATCAATTTGTCTTTGTTACAGAACTGGCTGTTCTTGAACTTGTGAGAATTAACTGCCAGAGAGTTCTGTATTTTAAGGAAGAGAGGGGATTTAGGGTAGATGAGGGGAATTAGGGAGAGAAGGGAATTTTAATATATACTGAGTGGGGAAAGAAATACAACTGAGCAAGGGAGAACATCAGAGTTTGGTCTCAGGGAAGAAAGGAGACATATAATAGCTAGAAAACTTTAGGAGGAGAAGAGGACTTGAGATGGGGAGTGAAGGGAGAGGAGCAGAAAAGGTAGGTCGTGTGCCCAGGAGCAGGGCACAGATGAAGGGGGTATCCCAGGGGCTTTTTGGGGAAACCAGAGGGGACTGGGGAGCTGCGGGTGTTTGCGAGCCTGTGTGGGTGACAGGGACAGTGGTTGGGAAAGCAGCAGCTGTCAATGGAAGGAAAAGTATGGATGGAAAGGAAAAGGTCAGGAGGACATAGCTGGAATAAGAAAATTCAGCATGGAGTTTTCCTCTTCCCTGACCACTTCTTCTTCGCCTCAGGTATGCGCATCCTGGTGACACTTCTTTTGGACACGCTGCCCATGCTGGGGAATGTCCTTCTCCTCTGCTTCTTCGTTTTCTTCATCTTTGGCATCGTGGGAGTCCAGCTGTGGGCAGGTTTGCTCAGGAACCGCTGCTTCCTCCCCGAGAACTTCAGCATGTGAGTTTGCGTGGGCAGCAGAAGTGTCTCTCCAGCTCGGGCGAGTCTATCTCTCCAGGAGACAGGGATATCCTCCATTAAAAAGCCCTGGTCTTCTGTAAATGCTCCCTGCTCCTAAATGCAACCACAGCTCGTGGCCAGGCATGCACAGCCAGAACAGAGTGAGCTGTGACAATTTGCCATTCAAGTCCTGCAGGCTGTCCTTAACCCTCAGCCGGCACTTGGGAACCTCTCTGATTGATAAGAGCCTCCGAAAAAACCTGAGAATAAGAGTTCAGGCTTCCTAAATTCAGCATATCATTAACATGTGACCTTCTCTGTTTTTGTGGAGATGTTCAGGTCTGAATCCCATTCAGCAGCAGTTTATCGGTATGGCATTTGTAGTCCCACCTAAACCCCAGGGGAGGCTGATGGAGCTACCATACACTTCAGGATGCTAGATCCTTTTCAGTCTCAGAGCAAGAGATAGTCCCTGTCCCAACGTGTTATTTTTCACAGATCCCTGGATTTTAAGGCCAAGAGGACTGTTATGATCAAATGGGGTTTTGTAGCACCCAGTTTCCTGGCCAGCCAGCTTGCCAGATGTAGGAATGTTTGAACAGTGGTTGAAATATCCCTCTGTTCTGGTAGCTGTCAGCCTCTTTCAGACCAGGATTTCCATACCTATTCTCCTACCTACCTGCTTTTTTCCATGACCTCCCTCCCTTTGAATGCTAGGAGAAGGGCAGGTGACTGCAAGCCCTTGATGGCTGCTCTGCTGAGCTCTGGCACCCCTGTCAACTTTCAGTGGATCGCTTTCAAATGTTGACTCCCCAGAGTTGATCTGGCTAGATTTACACCTGGATGGAGAAGTCCTGCAAGTCCAGAGCCTCTCTCTTGCACACAGCAGGACCGTGATGATGCTGCTGTGGCTAGGCTGGCTCTCGGGTCTGGAGCTGGCATGATGCACCTTTTATCCTCGCCCACACATCCCCTAATCAACTGCCACCCCTCTTGTAGGTCGTGCCCTCAAAGGGCAGTTGGGAGAGTCATTACCAGGGCACTGTTAAGTAAATGGCAGCAGAGCAGAGGGCCTGCTTCACCACTGAGCCACAGGCTTGGGTGCTGTTTAATTGAGCCAGAATTCCAGGGGTTTAGATAAGCTTTGAAGGGTATTAAAGGCAATTCTGCAGGAATTAACTGGGCTGAACTAGGCTTAAAAATATCTTTGCAAGCTTTAGTGGGAGTCCTGGCAGCATTAAGGAGATAGCTGTGTGCAGAGCAAGAAGCCAGTTTCTGGCTGGCCATGGGTTGTTTCATCTCCCTGAAGAGGGTTTTTGCTGGTTTGCTGTGGTAAGGCCACCCTCAGAGAGAATTTAGAGCTTATCTATGGGCTGAACAGGCACTGTGAAATGCATTTGAAGGCCCTGTCTCTGGTTTTTTGGAAGCTTGGGAGGTCCTTGTACATAGAATCTACCCAAGCCATTCTCAGCATCTCCAAGAGGAGATTCAGGAGCTTAAACTGACTGATTTCTATCTTACTGCAGCAAAGACATTTCAGAGAAGCCCTGCTGGGCTGAATCCTGCTCTTAGTCCCCCAAAGTCAAAGCCAGAGCACTTCCAGATAGAGTGACTCTTAGTAATGTCATCAGAGGGGTTGCTGAGTGGCCGAGTGCACTGCCTCAGTTTCCCAAAACCCAGTTAGAGACATCATCTCACATCATCATCTTTCTGGGGCTGCAGAAAGTCCAAGGGGATCCCTTTTAAAAAAAAGCTTTAAGATCCAGAATAACAGATGTCAGACTTTGCTGTTAGAGTTGTTACCTTGCCAGATTGCCTGCAATCGGTGTGCAAACCCAAGCCCTGTCTGGACTCTTTCAGCCCCTACACAGTGGATTTGGAGCGATACTACCAGACAGAGAACGAAGACGAGAACCCCTTCATCTGCTCCCAGCCCCGGGAGAACGGGATGCGCTACTGCCGGAGTATCCCAACGCGGAGGGAAGAGGGTCTCGAGTGCACCCTGGATTATTATTCCTACAATGACACCACCAACACGTCCTGTGTCAACTGGAACCAGTATTACACCAACTGCTCTGCCGGAGAGCACAACCCTTTCAAGGGAGCCATCAACTTCGATAACATTGGCTATGCCTGGATCGCAATATTTCAGGTGAGCCCTGTGTGCAAACTGTCACAAGGTGGGGAACAGCCTGTTGTGCCCCCCAACATGTTCCCAGGGGCTGCGTAATCACACTCCTGGGGACTATTTTGCACCAGTAAGCACCTATATAGTAGTGCATGGGTCATTAAAATGTCAGGGATACAATTTGATGCCTTATTTGAAGATGCTTCCATCTCACATACGTGGACAAAACCCCAGTCTCCAAACCCTGGGTGTCCAAGAAGACCATCCTGATGTGGAGCACAGCCTAGAGCATGCTGCAAAATGCAGTAGTGGGCCTTAGGTCCAGCTGGAAAAGAAGGGCTGGATTCAGCCTGGGCAGCTGACAACGTGGCTGTTGGCGTTGGTGGGAGCAGGATTTGGTTCCTCAGTGTTTTGTACTGCACCAAGACCAGCTATGGGGTGTCAGAAACGACCTAGCCAGGAGAAACATTACTTGTGCACTTGGTGTAACTGAGCCTTGGGGCTCAAAATGAACTGAGGGTTCATTTTCCCTTCCTTTCTTCACCAGGTCATCACACTGGAAGGCTGGGTGGATATCATGTACTTTGTCATGGATGCACATTCCTTCTACAACTTCATCTACTTCATCCTCCTGATCATTGTGAGTGGCCTTAGGGGAACATGGGGGTCTTCCTGGCATTTGGGGAGGGCAGAGTGGAGTGACCCAGAGGAACAGGGTAGATAATACAGTGAATATAAAAGCTGGTGCCACGTAGGAGGGGTAGAAACCAGCCTGCTGGAAGACATGCAGCTTCAATACAGCATTGCATTGCAGCTGCATTTTGCTGCAAACATGAAGGAAGGAAAGATGTGCTTAAGCTATGGTAGATACACCTCTGCTGCTGCTGTTTCTACTACTTCTCTCCTCTCCAAGGTCTTCTCCCTTAGTTGCCGCCTTGAATTTGAGTTTAAAAGTAGGCAAATTTCCCCTGGACAGGTTTTGAGCTCTGGAAGGGGAGGAGGCTGCCCAGAAATTCCCCCATATTGAAGAACCCAGCTGGCTAGGTCCTTGGTGCAGAGGGGACGTTTCAGGAAAACAGTCCAAAACTTCAGGGAGCACATTAAGAAAGGAGGGAAGAGATTACTGCCCACAGCCCACCCACGCTTCACAGCATCATCCGAGACCACCCACAAAGGACCCAACAAAGAGTTTCTGTGGGGTGGGCTCCATGATGGGCTTCATCTATGCAAGCAGAATTGTCTACTGTGACTGGCTGAGCTTGTTGTCTAGACTCCCTTTATCGTCAAGGGAGAAAAATAGGTGCTTTAAGGGGGTGATTCATCTCCCGTGAAGGTAGACATCCAAAATAAATTAGATGCATTGCAGACTTGATGTGCCTATTTCTCTCTTGACTCTAAAGGATCATTAGGTGCCTCACTCAGATGTAGCTGAGATAAGTGAGATGAGTCCCTTTCTTGCTGTCTAATTGGACTAAGTCCAGCAAAATAGCTGCACGTCTTCCATTAGGCCATTGTGGGGATTTCTGCTCCTCCTCAAACCAGGACTCAAACCCTGATGAGAAGGTAGGAGGTCGTTTAGTCCATGATGCTTTTTCTGGTTCATCTATTAACTTACCCAAAAAAGAAACAATCACTTGCTCTCAGCATCCCCAAAACAACGGAGAGGAAGGGCAAGCAGTACTTTTCCAGATGCCGTGCGAATAACGTTAGCGGCGTGTGATAGCCCATTAGCACATCAGTAATTCTCTGTGATCCAGGCTGGGCTCTGCAGAAGGCAGAACCTCATGAAACCCTGGTTGGAAATAAAATCTCCAAGCTGTGGGTACAGGCTGCTGATGCCCTTGCGTAATAGTCACCCGCAAATCCCGTTAGCAGGGGAAAGGGATCTGCTTGCAAGCTGCCCACACACTGCCAGAAAAAACACTCCTATCAGGAAGGCTCAGTGCATTCATCGTAATGCCACTAATTGTGATAATTACAACCGCTGTCTGTGGAGAGAGAAAAACACCATCTTAAAAGAGCAAAAGCTTTTTGTCAAAATAATCTTCTCTTGTCTTTGATCTCTGACGTCCTCTGTGGAGCGCTGGTGTGGGAGTCCCTGGGGCGGGGGCTCAGAGGGTGAGTCAGCCCCACCGTGGTCCCGGCTGGTGGTCCCCACCAGCTGACGCAGGAGATGGGGCTGGCTGGGGTGTGGGGTGAGGCAGGGCTATGGGGTGGGCATGGCCACCCCAAGGTGGCTGACGGCTCCTGTCGCCTTAGGTCGGCTCCTTCTTCATGATCAACCTCTGCCTGGTGGTGATAGCAACGCAGTTCTCCGAGACGAAGCAGCGCGAGAGCCAGCTGATGAAGGAGCAGCGCGTGCGCTACCTGTCCAATGCCAGCACCCTCGCCAGCTTTTCGGAGCCAGGCAGCTGCTATGACGAACTCCTCAAGTACCTGGTTTACATTGCCCGTAAAGGCAGCAAGCAGCTCGTGGAGGTCTACCGGGTGGCGGGCGTGAGGATGGGCTTCCTGACCAGCCCTGCGAGCAAGGCGGGGGCCGACCGGCACACCGGGAAGCACCGAAGCAGGAAGAGGTCCTCTGTGCACCACCTCATCCATCACCATCACCACCACCACCATCACTATCACCTGGGCAATGGGAACCTGCGGGCTCCCCGCGCCAGCCCGGAGATCAGCGACGTGGAGACCAGCTCGCTCCACAATGGGACCAACCGGCTGATGCTCCCCGCCTCAGCACCAAACCCCCACGGGGCCCCCAGCGCCGCTCCCAGCAACACCGAGTCTGTCCACAGCATCTACCACGCTGACTGCCACTTTGAGCCGGTGCGCTGCCGGTCATCCGTCCCGCAGCCGGGCCTCGGCTTGCCAAGCCCAGAGGGGATCCCCAAGAACATCGTGGGCAGCAAGGTGTACCCCACAGTGCACCCCAGTACCTCCCACGAGATGCTGAAAGAGAAAAGCCTGGGGGAGGCAGCGGTTGGTGCCGGGAGCAGCACCTTGACAAGCCTCAACATCCCACCCGGGCCGTACAGCACCATGCACAAGCTGCTGGAGACGCAGAGCACGGGTCAGCCTGGGGCTGGACGTCAGTCTGGGGTTGTCTTACAGAAATATGAGCTACGACCTAATTTTTTTCTCTTTCTGAATCTTTGCAGGGTTCTTTTCAGTCCACGTTACAGAGAAAGGCGATGGCTTTCCAGGTGAGGCCAACATGAATCTTCCAACATACCTAAGGCATCTTATAGCCAAAACCAGAAGAGAGGTTTCAACCTCCCAGACTTCATACGTGCAAAAATCTAAGGGAAAATAAGGTTTTAATGAACCCATCTTCTTTCCCATCCCCATCTCCTCCCAGTCAAATGAATTTATTCTGCAATTACAGGGAACACTCCCCAAATCCCTGCACTCCCCAAATCAGCTAGAACCAGGCTCGGTGACACCAAGCAGAGCTGCGGCCCAGCCTGGCCACTTCCAAACGGCCATGTCCCTTCCCTGCTAAAACACAGGGGCTGGAGATGGCTGCATTGCCCACCGCTTGCTGCAGAGCTTGGAGATGGACACCTTCCAGATATAAGTCCCAGCACATCCCTGAGCACTGCGTAGCTTTGCTCCCCACGGGACCTGAGGCTCGGGGAGAATGAGTGTCTGCTTTGCACGAGTGCTCAGTGGCAATTGCAGATGCTGAGTATTAAAAATCTGCCCGGAGTTATTTGCTTAGGAAGCCTGTAACAGAGTGAGACACTGAATGCAGCTTTCCTGGATCGGGGGTTTCATATCTGCACTGCAAGATGCTCTTTCCCCCTCCACATCCTGAGGGAAGCTCAGGCCAGTGTAGTCCAAACCCTCTCAGCCTCCAAAAAGCATTTCTGGCCAAGCTTTCCCAGGCGGTCAATGCCTTTTCCACCCCTCCACAGCGGTATTGACCTTTCCAGCCAGGAGCTGTGCAGGGAAAAGACCAAGTCCTGCCCCCAGCCCAGAGCTGTCCAGAGACTAAATACACAGAGCTGGGCTCTGAGATGGTTTAGCACCGGGTTTTTATGCGCACTGCTGCGTGCTGCTGTGCATGAGTCAGGAGCGTGCTTTGCAGATAGCCTCTCCCCTGGCAGCCAGCTGCTGGGATTTTTGGGGAATATCCTGCTGGTATTGTCACCCAGGAGCCACCTGGCAGCTGGGAGCTGCTGTTGGGGGCAGCGCCTGGAGGGGGAAGCTGGTGATTTCGGAGCATCAGCAAACAGCGGGAGCAGGAAAGGAGACTGCTGGTGGCGGCGCTCCCGCTAATTACAGCCCCAACCCTGCCAGGGCCAGGGAAGCTGATTGCTTTCTCTGAGCCGTAATGGCCAGAGGTATAACGAGGTGGGCTAGGGGTCCTGGGCTGGCAGCAGTGTCTGTCTGGGCGCAGCGAAGAGGGCTTTGTAACTGGGGAGAAGGTGCTCGGGGAGCCCAGGTTTTGCCTAGGGCTCTTTAACCCAGCAGGAGCCCTTTTCCCCTTAGGAAATGCCTGTTTTGTTGAGGGCAACAGCTTCGTGCTAACGGGGACTGGGGGTTGCTCCCATGGCCGCCCACAGGCC